>NC_133324.1:118948227-119008227 GCF_042186555.1 Aquarana catesbeiana | reverse complement strand
ACGTGTCACAGTAAGCCACGCCCCCTAACAGTTAGACTCACTCCCTAGGACACACTTAACCCCTTCCCCGCCCCCTAGTGGTTAACCCCTTCACTGCCATTTACACAGTAATCAATGCATTTTTTTTAGCATCGATCGCTGTATAAATGACAATGGTCCCAAAATAGTGTCAGAAATGTCTGATGTGTCCGCAATAATGTTGCAGTCACAATAAAAATTGCAGATCGCCGCCATAACTAGTGAAAAAAAAAATTAATAAAAAATGCCATAAAACTACCCCCTATTTTGTAGAAGCTATAACTTTTGCGCAAACCAATCAGTATACACTTATTGTGATTTTTTTTTTTTTTTTTTTTTTTACCAAACATATGTAGAAGAATACGTATTGGCCTAACCTCAGAAAAAATTTGCTTTTTAATAAAAAAAAAAAAAAAAAAAATTGGAGATATTTATTATAGCAAAAAGTACAAAATATTGCTTTTTAAAAAAAAATTGTCGCTCTATTTTTGTTTATAGTGCAAAAAATTAAAAACCGCAGAGGTGATCCAATACCACCAAAAGAAAGATCTATTTGTGGGAAAAAAAAGGACATCAATTTTGTTTGGGAGCCAAGTCGCACGACCGCGCAATTGTCAGTTAAAACGACGCAGTGCCGGATCGCAAAAAGTGGGTCATTTGGAAGGCTGAAGTGGTTAATAATCGAAGCAAACTCGCCCATCCATCCATATTTTTTTTCTATGCTTTATTTTGTTGGGAAACCACTTTGAAAAACCTCCCCTTAGCATTTCTGGCCGTGGCCATCTTAAATAGGGGCAAATGATTCATGTAGCATTTACTTCCTGGAATCCATCTGCCCTTAGCTCAAGAATGCATGTGGGGGGGGGGGGAGTGTGCTTCACTGAGAAAACCCCTCCTGAAGACTTCTGGGATATGTGACGACATTTGCTTAGGTAAGAAATTAGGAAGTTACTGAAGAAATTAGGGATTGACCAATATCGTTTTTTCGGTGCCGATACGATACTGATATTTAGGCCACCTCTCCTGCTGATAGACGATATTTTTTTGTACATTTAAAAAAAAAAAGTTTTTTACACTGTCATTTTTTTTTTTGAATACTTTATTTTTTTTAAACTGGCGCCTTTTTAACATACCAGTAATCCAGGAAGTGATGTCATTACATTGCTTCCGGATTACTAGATCTGAGACCCGAGTGAAGCATCGGCTTTATTCGGGTCTTCGGTCAGCCGGTAGTACAGGAGAGCCTGGGCGAGTGGTGGGAGGAGGGGAAAGTCCCCTCCTGCTGCTTGTAATAACAGCCAAGCGGCTGCTATTACAATAAAGCCGACCGCCCGCTCTACAGAATGGTACTGGGGTGATGCATGAAGCTGCATGCATCACCCCGATAAAACCCCTTGAAGCAATATCGGTAATAGCGGTCCGTTTTTTTGACCAATACTTCTATAAAAAGCGATTATCGTCCACACTGATAATCGGTCGATCCCTAGAAGAAATGTAAAAAAAACTTTAAGGCTGGGTTCACATCTATGCAGTTCACATGGTAGGAAATTGTGACCGACCCTCTATGGAACATATCTTCACTGCGGCTCCGTTGCGAAGTTGTGCTGATCAGGAGCCAGTCGGCAGACATTTTTCAGTCATGCCCCTTCAAGGAAAGCCAGGCCCAACAGCCGACTTCTATCAGACCAGCTGCAGTACACACGAGCCGAATGTTGGCCGGTTTCGATTGAACCGGCCGATGCCACCTGACATTTGGACCGCGTGTACAGGGCTTTACAGACAGCTAAATGGTCAATGATAAATGGTGTCATACAGCTGGCTGTGCCAAGTGACATTGGTCCCCAGAACTTTGCAGACATCATCAAATGGGAGTACAATCAGCCACAGTTCGAGGAAACCTAGGGCTCCACAATACCCTGATTGAGAATGGCTTCTCTAAGCATTGCCTTTTGAAGTCCCTTTTTTTTTTTTTTTTTTTTTTTTTTTTTTTTTAGGGCTGGCATGCAGGCTAGTTCAATCTCTCTTCATTGTAGCCGTTGTATACCTTACAGCAGCCTTTTGTCAACCCTTCTACCCCAGAGGAACCCATGATGAATTCATCGTGAGGACATTTTGGAGGAATGCTCCTCTTACATTGGTGGTCACACATAATGGCTGCTTTTACAGTAGTGGTCACATACACAATGTGTCACGTCTTTGGTGTCGTGCAGCTGGCTCTGCCAAGTGGTATTGGACAATGAAACTATGCAGACACCATCAGATGGTCTGTCAGTCGACTACAGCTCAAGGCATCCTTTGAAGGAACCTTTGGATTCCACAGAACCCTGGTTGAGAATGACTGCCTTACAGGCTTGCCCACAGTTCATGCAGGGTGCTGTGGTGAATTGGTTCATGCTGTAATGGGGGACGATAAGGATCTTTACCAGCACTGCTTGATATAGTGAGAAGACCTTGCAGGAACCCCCCCCCCCATAATTATACCTTAAAGGGTTCCTAGGAGGCCCTAAAACATCAGCCTGTGGTGCCTGTTACCCTATGTGAGTATGGACAAGATTATCACTATATCAAGGTGTGCCGATAAAGATCTGTATTTTGCAGAGGTGAGATGTTGGCACAGAACTCTCAATTCTGGTCAACTGCTGCAGATGGTAGAGAGACAAAAGATGGTGTCATACCTCCCAATGAGATCTTTGAGAATAAATAAATTGAAGGGTTGTGTTACAATAAAAGCAATTGGTATGACTTTGTGGGAGGAAGAGACACAACCCACCACAGGAACATCTCACCACTGAAATCTTCAGAAACTCTGCTAAAAAGTGACAGTTAGCATTTAAAGGTTCATTCCATGAAAAACTGATGTTTTGTCCCACCCATTGACTGGGCTGCGTCATACGCTTATCCTGCCTATCATTTCATAGGGAGAATGTTCTTCCAAACAATGCTACATGTGTGACAGGATCATAGCGTTTCTCATTGACTTGAACACTGAGATGATACGCAGATTATCATGTCATCTCAGGAAGGAATTTTCACAAGGTAATTGTCCAAAAAAATAAACAAAAAACCTGGCATTAAATGTTCTAAATCTGTCAACGATCTTACAGCAGGATCTGTGCTCCAAATTCTTAAAGAGGTTGTAAACCTCCGGGAAAAAAATCCAAGAAAAACGAAACCTGCAAGATAAAGGCATAATGAGCTAGTATGCATCACATACTAGCTCTATATGAAATACCTTTGATCGATGCCCTGCAGTACCGCCCGCACTCTGCTCTCCGCTCCCACGGCTGGCATGTTTCCCGGAGTTACTCCCAGGTTCGGGGGCTCCGGCGCTGTGATTGGCCGGAGCCGCGATGCTGTCACTCCGCATGCGCGTGCTTGCTGCCAGTCACGGCACGGGTACTGAAGAAAGGGCACGAGCGTTCCTTTAGTGCGCATGCGCGATGACATTGGCAGCATATATAGTAAATATTTCCTAAACGGTACAAGTTTAGGAGATATTTACAGTATCTACAGGTAAGCCTTATTTAAGGCCTACCTATAGGTACAATTAAAGAGGAAGACTTGGAAATGGATTTCAATCTGTGGAATTTTTTATTTGTTCCTTTTTTTATTTTAGCTTTAGTTTGTCTTTTAACATTGCTGGTAGTATTGCAGAACTGGGGATGGGGGAAAGGCATAGGCTGGCCATACATTATACAATTTTCTTATTCTATTTTAGTTTAGATTTACCAAACCACATAATATGGGATCAAACTTAAACACTTTCACTTTATATGCAATTTGTAGACCCTTGCACTACAAAGTTAAATAAGAAAATAAATGTATGTCCAGCCTTAGAAACCTGTGAACTTTTCTTGGGCAGTCCATTCTGCTGGAGATCCCAAGAACAGCCCTGCAGGCTATGCTGACAACTGAAATCACTTCCGTTTTAACACACCCTCTTAAGATTAGGAGATCTGCACTTGAATATTCTTAGTAAACCTCATCATCTAGAGCTGGGGGCCAGATGCGACCCTTTGCTTGCCTTTATTCGGCCTTCAAACTGGCACCAACAATCGGTCACTATTATTTCCACTGACACCAATGAGGGGGCACTATTCCTCAAACTGGCACCAAAAATTGGTCACTATTATTCCCGCTGACACCAATGAGGGGGCACTATTCCTCAAACTGGCACCAACAATCGGTCACTAGTATGTTGTAAAGTGCTGTGCAAACTGTTGGCTCTATATAAATCCTGTATTATAATAATCACATTCCCACTGACACCAATGATGGAGCACTAATTCTCCCCCTGAAACCAGCGATAGGGCACTATTCCTCCCCGCAAGATGCATTGTTTAATCCCACTGATGCCAGGATAATTTCTACTCCCAATGGCCACAGTCCGACCCCTGTAAAGTCTGGAGGACAGTAAACTGGCACTTTGTTTGGAAAGTTTGGAAACCCCTGATCTGGTGTACCCTCCACGAGACTCCAGTTGCTATGCTTAAACCAGGGCCATCTGATGCATGTGGTTTATGTATGTCCCGAGGCTGTTTTGACAATCCTAACCCATATTAAGCAGCAATCGGCTTTTATCAGTGTTGCATCATCAACCCTATGAGAACTGGCATTTGGTCTGGACTGTACTTCACAGTTCTTTGTAGGAGAGCAAACTCACGGCTTCTCCTGGGCTTTTACATTCATAGCATTCTAGAAAACTTGACAGTAGACACATAACCGCTCTGTGGATATGGAACATTCCCCAACCCTTGCATACCAGAGTGATACTCCATGGGGATCTTTTTATTAAGGCATTCTAATTTGAAGACTTGCTTGCAAGAAAAGCACTTGTGTGGCATTGTCCTTGGAGAAGCCAATCCACAAACCTTCAAAGCTGATCTTCTAAAAGGTAATTTGTTACATCTTGATGTGTTACCGAGTCAGCCATGCCAGTAATAAAGCAATACGATCGTTCCCACTTTTTAACACTGATTACTCGCTCTGCTAAATCTCCTATGAGCACTTAACAGGCGCTAATGAGGATAAGAAGTGATAGGACAGGTGTTTAATTGCTTACTTGAGTTCTAAGCTATACAGACTTTAAAACATTTTAATCAACAGTTTCTTCAAGTGTTTAGCGTTGGCAAGACTTAGCTGTGCAAACTAGTTGAAACATGCACACCTATCCTGCGTTCTTCACTTGATGAGGGTTGATTTCTAGCACTCTACTAATCCCCATGCAGACTGTGAGCTCATACTTGGCAAACAAGATCCATCTTCTCACATACGTGTTTGGTTAGGCCGGGTCTTAGGATATTGTGGCAGAACTAATGTAAGTAAGAGGTTAACAACCGTTCATTGTGTAAGGACTTGCTCACACGGATGAGCAAAATATAAACCTCCTTGCCTTTGACCATCACTGAACGCATCCTATTCAAGTGAATGGGGCAGCGCTGCAACGGTGCATGGTGTGGTGGGTCAGCATTTAAGGTTAAAGCAACCAGTATAAAAGCGGCATATCTCCACCACCTCTCATTTGCCTGCTGAAAAGCTATCCACCACTTTGTAATTTCTTTAAGTGCACTTAAAATGGTTGTAACCCTAAAAAAAAAAAAAAAAAAACCCACAGATCCTATTCCTTTAAGGCATGATCTATAGCGCAGTGCTTGTGCTGTGTAATTTGTCTCTTTCTATCATGTAATATACCTCGTTGATTATGCCTGTTCCTGTGTCCCCCTGTCTTTGCTGACCACAGTAATCATGGCTGCTGAGCCATGATTACCGTTGTCAGGTTATGTGCTCTCCCCTCTCCCCCTTCCTCCCTGTATATCAGCATGAGAGAGGCTCTCCTCCGCACCCCTCCTGCCGCTATTCACCCATGCTATCACAGGGGGAAGGAGCACAGCAGGTGGAACACGTTACAAACTAAATACAGAACCAGCTGAATTTCGCTTCATGTATAGTTGGCTTAGAGAGGTTAAATCACATGGTGACTTTACATGTATCCTCTCCAGATTATGCTGCCATTAACTATAGTGCATGTGATTTTTTTTAAAAATGTTATTTTTATTTTTATGAAAAGGCTAAATACCTTTTCGCACACCGCAGCTGTGTGGTCACATGATCCGCCTCCGCTCGTCTTCCCTGATCTATGGAGAGAAGCGGGAGAGGCCGAGACTCCCCTGTGACGTCAGCCAGCACAGGGGCATCTCGTGAATGCACAGCGGCGGTGTGGGGAAAGGTATTTAGCCTTTTCATAAAAAAAAAAAAAAAAAAAAAAAAAAAAAAAAAGGCTAAATACCTTTTCCCACACTGCTGCTGTGCGGTCATGAGATTCCCCTGTGCTGGCTGACGTCACAGGGGAGTCTCGGCCTCTCCCGCTTCTCTCCATAGATCAGGGAAGACGAGCGGAGGCAGATCATATGACCACATAGCTGCGGTGTGTGAAAAGGTATTTAGCCTTTTCATTTAAAAAAAAAAACACATGCACTGTAGTTAAAGGAGTTGTAAAGGCAAAAGGTTTTTCAGTCTATGCATTAAGATAAAAAAACCTGTGTGTGTACCCCCAACCCAACACCCCCCCAATTACCTACCTGAGCTCCTTCTCTCTCCAGCGATGTGCACGATCCCCTCAGCCATCCAGTACACTACTCCTGATTGGCTAAGATAGAGCAGCTGTGCTATTGGTTCCCGGGTCTGTCAATCAAAGTCGGTGAGCCAATCAGGGGTGAGAAGGGGCAGGGCCGGGTCGGTGATCCGTCTCTGAATGGATACACGAAGCTCTGACTCAGCTTGGGTGACCCCTGTAGCAAGCTGCTTGCTGAGGGGCACTCAGAGGGAGGAACTAGGAACAGCAAAGAGGGACCCGAGAAGAGGAGGATCCGGGCTACTCTGTGGAAAACCAACTGCACAGAGGAGGTAAGTATAACATTTGTTATGAAAAAAAAAAATGAGCCTTTACAATAACTTTATTGGCAGCATAATCCGGAGGGGATACCTGTAAAGTCACCACATGACTTAAATTCTCTAAGCCCAACTATACATAGAGGGAAATTCAGCTTGTTCTGTATTTAGTTTGTAACATGTTCCTGTGCACCTTCCCCCTATAATAGCGGGATCCTCTCCCCTGCAGCCTCAGTTATATTTAAAATCAACATCATTCATTCACAGGGATTTGTGAACGAAAAAAATACAAGTCTACAGCTTGTAGTTCTCGACAACTGTACTGACTAAACAAAAATCGTATGATCTGGTATCGTACTAGGAAAATTTTCTGCTTGTCCGATCGAATAATATCAGATGGACTGTTGTGATTGGTTCTCGAAAGCTCTGTACTAACGCTCCGGTTATTGTACAATCGCGTCAAAAGCGGTATTTTTCGTCAGATTTTCGGATCATGTGTATGGGCCATAAGTCCTTCTTCTTTTTTTTTTTTTTTTTTTTTTTTCTTTTTTTTTTTTTTTTTGACACTTGTTGGTTACAAGTTAAAATCAGTATTTTTTTTACTAGATAAGCTACTTAGAACCCCAAACACACAGTGTAAAGTCCTGGCATATTCATTTGTAATTATCAGTGCTGACCAATGGCTATAGCATGAAGACTGCAGATGGAAGAGGAGAAGAACATGACAGCAGCGAGGATGGAGTGGTACGGGAACCTCGGACCTCCCGGTGCTGAGGAAAGTGGGTCTGAAATAATGTACAAGTAATGTTGAGTTACTAATCAAAGACTAAAAAAACTAACACATAACTGCACAACATTCGTTAATAAAAGTAAACTGAGCCCTGAGTCTCCATGTATGAAAAGCTTTAAAATGAGGAACTAGCATAATCGTATTAATAGAAACAGTTGTAAGAACAACATGTCAACTGACAGGAGAGTCACATGGTGGGCAAGTAAACATCTCTTTAACATATATGCATGTGACATGGCGGTTTAGGGCTGGATGTGGAAAATTGGCCACATGGGACCCTCAACTTTAAATAAAGCTCCTTCTTGTCAACGGCAACATTCACCAAAGAACATGACGCTGATGGTTTCCTCCTTGAATGAGTGACTTACTAACACCCTCAGAAATCCTCAGTGGGTACCAGGCCTCAGTGCTAGTCCTTTCTGACTGAACATTCCATGCTGATTTTTACCTGGCTTTGGTAAGTTTAGCACCCCCAATGATGTACTATCAACAACATCTCTTTGCATAGTCTAGTTAACCAGCTGAAGTCCATTATTTGACAATGCATGCAAGTTTATATACTGTATTTATTGGTGTATAACATGCACTTTTTTTCACCCTGAAAATCGGGTGCAAATGGCGTGTGTGTGTTATACGCCGAAACATCAATTTTAGCTGCCTTGGAAGGGACAGACAGGGGGCCTCTGTAATAGGAAGTCCGTCTCCTGGGCTGCCATTGGACCACTGTTCTGTCTATCATAGGAGAGTGTCACTGTATGTAATCTGTCGGCGCTCATGTTACCCCCCCCCCCCCCCCCCCCCCTGTACCCTCTAGGCTGCAGATGGGCATCGATCAGGCTGCACTGATGGCAGTGTTGAGGCTGCCGCATTGAAGGCGATGGTGAGGCTGCCGCATTGATGGCGATGGTGAGGCTGCCGCATTGATGGCGATGGTGAGGCTGCCGCATTGAAGGCGATGGTGAGGCTGCCGCATTGAAGGCGATGGTGAGGCTGCCGCATTGAAGGCGATGGTGAGGCTGCCGCATTGAAGGCGATGGTGAGGCTGCCGCATTGAAGGCGATGGTGAGGCTGCCGCATTGAAGGCGATGGTGAGGCTGCCGCATTGAAGGCGATGGTGAGGCTGCCGCATTGAAGGCGATGGTGAGGCTGCCGCATTGAAGGCGATGGTGAGGCTGCCGCATTGAAGGCGATGGTGAGGCTGCCGCATTGAAGGCGATGGTGAGGCTGCCGCATTGAAGGCGATGGTGAGGCTGCCGCATTGAAGGCGATGGTGAGGCTGCCGCATTGAAGGCGATGGTGAGGCTGCCGCATTGAAGGCGATGGTGAGGCTGCCGCATTGAAGGCGATGGTGAGGCTGCCGCATTGAAGGCGATGGTGAGGCTGCCGCATGGAAGGCGATGGTGAGGCTGCCGCATTTGCCTCGATGTGGATTGATGAGGCTGCATTGATGGCAATGATGAGGCTGCAGATGGGCACTGACCCTTATTTTGCTTCAAATTTCCATATTTAAAATTTTATGTTTTTTTTTTTGTTCCCTGAAACTTCCTTCTTAAAATGAATGGTATTTATTTTTTGGAAACGGATCATTTGTGAGGAAAATAAGTTCCCCAAATGTTAGCAAACCAGTCACTGTCCTCTGCTGCTTACATGGAACTAGGTTGTGTTTGTGTCATGGCTCGCTTGCCCAGAGAACACATAACTAGGATGTTGTCGAAGGTTTTCATTTCCTGTCACTAGGGCTGCAACTAACGATTATTTTCATAATCGATTAGTTGGTCGATTATTGTTTCGATTAATCGATTAATCGGTTAATAACCTTAAAAAAACAGTGTGGTGTATAATTTAGTTAATATGTAAAGTTTTTTAAAAAAAGCTATTTATTCTTAAATACCTCTATGCAGTGGTAACTATAAACAACCAACTATATAACTAAACAACCATATAACTATGGTTAGGGAGCAAAATATTGAATCCACTCTGAGAATTACAGACAGAAAAGATATACCGTATACACTATTAGAAGAGAAATACAGTTTTTTGGCCAATTTGTTGTTGGACAGATTAAAAAATACAAATTGCTGCAAAAACGTATTACATGCTTTTGTGCAGCTTCTCCATTGAAAAATATTGAACCAAAAAAGCACCGTTTTACATTAAAAAAAAAAAAAAAAAAAAAACCTTGCCCCTTTCCAAATACGCAGCGGCTGAAAAAAGCATAGATGTGAACGTGTTCCATAGAAAACCATGTTAAATGAACTGTAGTGCGTTTCTGCAAAAAGCACCAAAAAAAACACAAAGATGTGAACCAGGTCTAAGACAATTAGTAACATAATGGGGTTAAAAAAAACTAAAATTAGCCCTTTATAGTACAAAAAAAGTAAATAATCGCTACTGTGTAAGGGGTTCATTTTTTTACTGTAGAACTGTGAAAGTAATATTTACAGTAGCGATTATTTGCTCTTTTTGTACCATAAAAGGCTAATTTTCTTATTTTTAACCCCATTATGTTACTGGCCGATTAATCGATTATGAAAATAGTAATCGATTAATTTCATAATCGATTAGTTGTCGATTAATCGATTAGTTGTTTCAGCACTACCTGTCACTAACCCTCAACTTTGTGTAGCAATACATTTTATTTATTTTTTCATTTTTTTTTTTTCCCAAATGTCTTCAAAATGGGTGAAGAGAGATCCAGATGACAGAATTAACCCTGAATTGAATGTTTTCCTTGGAATTTGTGTATTTAATGTGAAGGCAGCAGGGTTAAATCCTTGCATTTGTCATGTCAGCCCGGCCCTCAGACTGGTCAGGCTTTTTCCTGTCAGGCAAGCGTCATTGTTAAATGGCAGTCAGCAGCAGGACTGGCAGTTTCCTATGGATGCCGAGTGTCACCGCCACAGCTGTGGTAAAGTCTGGAAAAGCCAACTAGAATTCTGAGCTGTTTGGAGGTGAAGAACAGTAAATGTTCAGAGACCGTTCCTTCCACTTCTTTCTGGTAATTGGGCTCCTCACTCATAGCTTTAGGAAGCTTTATTTAGGTAAAATGGAGTCGTCTTCCTGTGGAAATGTCTGGAGGGGGGTAGTACACATGTGGACATAATTGCGCTGGTTTGTTAAAGCGGTTGTAAACCGCTGCACGTTATTTTTTTTTTTTTTTTCTTACCTGCAAGGCAAAAGCATAATGTGCTAGTATGCATCGCATACTAGCACATTATGTGAAACTTGCCTGAAAACAAAGCCTTCCAGCGATGCTGGAGACAGCTTCCATCTTCACCTGTCTTGCTTCCAGGTTTGCAGACTCCAGCTCTGTGACTGGCTGGAGCCATGATGACGTCACTCCTGCGCATGCGCCAGTGTCACAGCACAGGGCTCTGAAGGAACAGCACGGATGGCCGTTCCTTCAGAGCGCATGCACCAGTGATGTCACTGGCTGCATGTACAGTAAATATCTCCTAAACGGGGCACGTTTAGGAGATTTTTACACTACATGGCAGTGCCGCATGGCAACTTGTGTTAATAAGAAATCTGTACCATATATCACTTGAAAAGGCGTTTGGTTTTGTGCAAATGGTCCTGAGTCAGTTTAGAAAAAAAAATTCAGGCAGTATGTTTCATATTTTAACAGCTTGCCGACCAGCCGCCATTGTCTTACTGCGGCAAGTTGGCACAATCCCGCGAAATGCTGTAGCTGTACGTCGGCTCGTTAACTCTTTTTGTGGGCGTGCGCCACCTGAGGCGCGCACGCATTCCCATTGGACAGCGGGGGAGCCAATCAGCGGGTGGGGCGGACTCTGTCTGCCAGCCACCCACAATCGTTCCCCCCCACAGTGACAGAACGGGCATCTGCCTGTGTAATCATATAGATCATATAGATCCTGTCTTTCTGCTATGTAGGAAGATGGATCCGTGTGTTTCCCCAGCCACACAGTCCCCCATACAGCTAGAAAACACAAACTGGGAACAAGGGGTTAAATGTCATCGCCCCTGATGTTAACCCCTTCCCTGCCAGTGTCAGTATAATTACAGTGCATATTTTTAGCACTGATTACTGTAGTAATGTCACTGGTTCCCAAAAAGGTGTGAAAAATGTCAGTTAGGTCCGATCTGTCCACCGCAATCCCGCTAAAAATAAAATCACTGATCGCCGCCATTACTAGTAATAAAAATGCCATAAATCCATCTCCAATTTTGTAGACGTAACAACTTTTGCACAAACCAATCAATATATGCTATTGCGAAAAAAAAAAAAAAAAATATATATATATATTCTAATTACCAAAAATTTGTAGCAGAATACACATCAGCCTAAACTGATGAATAAATTTTTAGTTTTTTTTTACTTTTTTTTTTTTTTTTTTTGTTTTTGAAAATGTTTTGTAGCAGAAAGTACATTTTTATTTATTTTTTTTTTTTTTATAGTGCAAAAAATAAAAACTGCCAAGGTGATCAAATACCACCAAAAGAAAGATCTATTTGTGGGGAAAAAAAGACATCGGACTTGTTTTGGGTACAGCGTCGCACGACCGCGCAATTGTCAGCCAAAATGACACAGTGCCGTATTGCAAAAAATGGCAGTTGGTAAATCTTTAAGTGGTTAATGTGTAACAGTTGATATCCGATGACCCTCCATTCACCTCTATGGTTCGGTGGGTGTAAACGGAGTTACGTCTGCCTACCTCCAATCCGGTCAGTTAACGGAAGGGGATCCGTTCTACACCGTGTAAGCAGATGGTTTACACCTGACCGCCCATAGCGCAGAGCGGACTGTTCTCCTGTCCTCTCTGCTTAAACTGAGAGGACACGGACCTGTCATCTACCCGCTCTGCTCTGATCAGCAGACCGATCGATCCCCCGCTGATCAAAGCGGAAGGCGCCCCTGTGAAAGTGGCGTTAGGTGGTACCAGCCAGCTTGACAAACATCAATCTGAAGATTAATGGAGCCGGGGCAGAAAATTTTTGTATGATTGATGACTGCATCTAATCAGATGCAGTCACTGTTTGGATATTCTGACAGCTGTGGTCACCAACTGTCAGAATACAATGGCCCGCAGAGCAGATTCATCCATCTGCGCTGTTTAGTGTGAATCCTCAGATTTCTATTGTTCAGTCCCAAGACTGAACGAGAGAAATCTATGCATGTATTGCCCGCTTAGATCCACCAATGCATGGATTTGCAGTAACATTGGTGTTTCATTGATACTTGGAGCTGAGGTTGATCTGTACAGTAGAATCGTGAGACTCCTGATCTTTTTATTCTAAGCAAAAAATTGTGATTCTCATTTTGGCCAGAATTGTGCAGCTCTAGTGTGTGTGTGTGTGTGTGTGTATGTATATGTGTATATATATATATATATATATATATATATATATATATATATATATATATATATATATATATATATATATATATATATATATATATATATATACATACACACTCACTCACTCTGTGCCGGAAAATGCTTGTTGGTGTGTTGAGTGTTCCTGAAAAGCCACATTTAGAACAGTGGAAAATCACTTTAGTTTGTATGCAAAAAAAAAGAAGCTACAAACCACAGTCAAGCACATAGAGTAAAATAAATTGGCATTTTTCTGCTTTGGCAAATCTTGTGATATGAAGTAAATGGTCTGGTATTGTCCTTTGTTACACTAGAAGTAATGGTAAAATTGTGTGTGTGTGTGTGTGTGTGTGTGTGTGTGTGTGTGCGTGCGCCTTGATCTCTTTAGAGCATTGTGTTGCCGTTCCATCCACAGTCATGGGATTAATCTACAGGCTGTGCAGTAATCCGATACCAGAGCGATCCTGTCTGAGCCGGTGTAGTCCTGTTTGAGACAGGCAAGGAAGTGGATATTCGACTTCACAGCGAGAATAATGCGAGACGACAGCAAGGCTTCCCGAATACGCATGATGTATATTTTCATGTAATAATGTGATGCACATATATTTTTTTTATTATATTCCTGGTAACTCCACTTTTTTTGGGGGGGGGGGGGGGGGGGAAGGCAAATAAGAGAAAAATGAATATAGTGTGTACAATTGCTTTACAAGTCATATTGTAATTGAATGTAATTAAAAATGACCTTTCCTTTTCAATCTGCAGCCGCTGTAATTTTCTGTAAATGCAATGCAATATGGCTACCTGGAGGTGTTCTGTACACAGAGTGTGTACTGACCACTCCCCAGAAACATTTCCTGCTTGTGTGATTGTCCCACCAATGTTCCTAGAAGTCTGCCTTAGATATAAGTTGGGTATGTCAGATTTCAGGCATCCCCTGCAACAAAAACATCATTTCCATAGAAAATCGCGTCTAAAGGGATGCAGGCCCAGCAGATTTCCTCATTAGTGCTGTGCAGGTGCACAGCTGATAGATAATTATGAAACCACTCCCATTAGACTCGCTCAGCACAGAGGAACAAACAGGGATTTCTTCAGAACAACAAAAGGTAGGAATCAGCAACAAAAGTTGGTATCCTTGCAATGTACAGAGATCACCCAGAGGGGAATGTGGTTTTTTTTTTTTATTTTTTTTTTTTTTTTTTTCTCTCAACAAAATCGGAGTTATGCTTTTAAAGTATAACTAAAGGCAAAACGTTTTTTTTTTTTTCGTTTTAGACTTGGCAAGGATGGATTAGAACACCTGTTAGATTTTTTTTATTGCTAACTCTGCTCCCTCAAAGGGCTTTTTTTCACACAGGCCCGACGGACTCCGCTTTAGGCCCCTTTCACACGGGACGGATCCGTGTTGATCCGCCCCGTGTTTATCCGCTGCTCAGCGGGGATCGCTCCGTTTTCCCCAGCTGAGCAGGCAGATGACAGGGCGGGACCCGCACACTGTGCAGGGACCGCCCTGTCAGATCTCCGCTCTCCCCTATGGGGGATAGGAGGAACACGGACCGTCTGTCCGCGTTCCTCCGATCCGCTCTGCAGACGGATAGAAAAATAGGATTTTCTTCCGTCCGCAGAATCGGACGAGAGCGGAGCCGGACAACATCGGGTGTCAGCGGATGTACATCCGCTGACACCCGCTATCCCATAGGGATGCATGTATGTCCGTATTTCATCCGAAAACGGATGGATGAAATACGGACATACGGTCCGCATGTGTGAAAGGGGCCTTACTGACCTGATCGGAAAGCCCGTGGGAAAGGGGCCTTAGGGAGATTCATCCTCTCTATTTGTCCTGCTTACCGTTATCATGAAAATTGAAAGTAAAAGAAAATCCCAAATTTTGTGTTGTCCCCAGAACCATAATAGAGGGAAGTCTTCCAGTAAAGACACTAGTTCTGGTGACCTGGGGGCCTCAGCAGATTCCCTTAAAATGATTGTTAAGTCTTTTGAGTTTGTTTATTAAAAAAAACAAAACATGTTCTACTTACCTGCCATGTGCAGTGGATTTGCACAGAGCAGCCTGGATCCTCCTCTTCTCTGGTCCCTCTTCGCTGCTCCTGGCCCCTCCCTCCTGTTGAGTGCCCCCACAGCAAGCAGCTTGCTATGGGGGCAGCTGAGCTGCAGTACCGTGTATCTATTCAGACACACAGGCCCTGCCCCCTCTCTCTCTCTCCTAAATGGCTAACTGACTTTGACAGCCAATGGCACCACTGCTGTGTTTCAGCCAATCAAGAGGGAGAGTCCCGGACGGCCGAGGGACTCGTGGACATTGCTGGATAGAGAGGGGGATCAGGTAAGTATTAGTGGGCTGCTGCACACACAAGGCTTTTAATCTTAATGCATTTACAACTCCTTTAATTTGCAAGGATTTCCTCTCACTTCCTGTTTAGCAACGAAGCAGAAAGTGAAGGCAAATCTCCCCAATGGGTCAAAGAGGGCAAAAAAAAAAAAAAACTGACACGGGTTATAACCCTCCCTTACTTTATCCAAAATGTGGAAAAAAAAAAAGTTTTGCCTATAGTTCTACTTTAACCTATTAGCAAAGTGTACGCTAATGTTAGAATGTTACAGTATGGTAGAGACATACCCAAAAAGACTTACAGCTGTAATTGCAGCGAAAGGTCATTCTACAAAGTATTGACTCAGAGGGGCTGAATACAAATGTACGCCACACTTTTCACATATTTATTTGTAAAAAATTTTAGAAAACCATTTATCATTTTCCTTCCACTTCACAATTATGTGCTACTTTGTGTTGGTCTATCACATAAAGTCCAAATAAAATCCATTTACATTTTTTGGAGGTAACATGACAAAATTATGGATAATTTCGAAGGGGTATGAATACTTTATCAAGGCATTATAAATCCATGAAAAAAAAAAAAAAAATCTTCTTTTGGTAGGTTCTTTATCAGTGTGAAGACTTCCAAGGTCAAGCAGATTAATGCTGCATTATAAACCAGCCATTAAAATCAGGGGGTCAGCAATAGTGTTCTTATGAAAATTACAGAGCATTCGATAATATCACTGCAGTCTCAACAAATTTTGTATGAAAACCTTTTTGACTTTTGTGGTTTTTCACTGAACCCAAACTATTTATCTAGGGTTGTGACTGGTTAACTTAAAGTGATTGTAAAGGAAAAAAATGTATTAAACAAAAATAACCATGTTATATTTACCTGCTCTGTGCATTAGTTTTGCACAGAGCAGCCCCGATCTTCTTGTTCTTGAGTCACCCGCTGGAGCTCTGGGTCCCCCCCCCTTTTGCTGAGTGCTTCCATAGCAAGCCGCTTGCTGTGGGGGCACTCCTGCATGCTCGCCGGCTCTCTGCGTCGATAAGACACATCGAGCACGGCTCAGCCCCGCCCTGCTCCCACCTCACTGGCTGTGATTGACAGCAGCGGGAGCCAATGGCTCCTGTTGCTGCATCTTAGCCAGTCAGGAGGGAGAGACTTGAAAGAGCCTCGGGTCTCATGCACATTGCTGGATCGAGATCGGGCTTAGGTAAGCTGAGGGGGGAGCTGCATACTGAAGGGTTTTTTACCTTTATGCTAAAGCTGCATGGTTAATCTTTAATAATCAAGATCGCAAGTCTTTCCCCCTCCCGATCTTAACAAAGCATTTTCCGATTCATGCAGAGTTCTTCTGCTCAAACCGACAGCTGTCAAAAAAAAAAACAGACAGTCTGCCAAGTTTCACAACCTTCCTCAGAGCTAACTATAAACATTGTAACGTTTGGTTCTTTAGATCAAAGGAATGAACTTCAGTCTGTAAATGAGGGAAGTTTAACCACTTAAAGACTAAACCTTTTTTTGGCACTTGTTGGTGTCGAGTTAAAATCAGTACTTTTTGCTAGAAAATTACTTAGAACCCCCAAACATTATAATTTTATATATATAATTTTTTTTTTTTTAACAGAGATCCTAGAGAATAAAATGGTGGTTGTTGCAATATTTTATGTGGTCAGTTTTAAACCTTTTTCGGCCACTAGTGGGGTTTAAAACCGCCCCGCTAGAGGCCGAACAGCGGCGCTTTACTGCCAACGCCCACCCGCCCCAGTGTGAAAGTAGCCATAGGATTGCTTCTACAAGCTGCAGAAAAATGCCTAAATATGCAGCATTTTTTATGCCGGTGTGCAAGAGGCCTGTATGTCTACAGCGCTAACATTACATGCTATCATATCTCTAAGTAGAGACTGATCCATGTGGTTCATGGTCATGTTCTGCAGAATAGATCAGCACTAGATCAGTGGAAAAAAATACATTGAAAACAGCCATTGAAACGGATATTAAAGTCTGATTTAGCATTTTACTGTACATTATGCAATGACATTAAAGGTCTTACTGCGTGCCTGTGAAATACTTTCCCCCTGAGATAAGAGTAGGCTAGAAATGAGCAATATGCAGGATTTATTGACCTTCTAGACTTGCTGGAATAGCAGAGCGGGTTCTACAAGTGTCTGCAAACTTCTATGTGAGAAACTATTCCGGTCCATAGGGATACTTCAAATCAACGATTCTGCTTGATGATTCTTTCCTGGGGGGAATAGAATTGGTTGCAGAGTTGAGAAGGTCTATCTGATGTGCTAATCCTTTCATCTGTAGATTTCTTACATATGAAGATGAAAGGATGTTGGTGGGAAATGTCCAATGTCTTCCAAGTATCAACTAGTGACTCTTCATGTGGACCTGTATTGTGCCACATTGATGATCTTCCCTGTTGGCTGTTCTATCACCCTCCTATAATTCATAATATCCTTTTATACTGGGCCACTTATATATGTAAAAAATTCATTCAGGTTTGGATTTGTTAAGCTATTTATATTTAAATGCATTCAAAACCATACTTAAAGGGGAGCTTTAGTCAGCAAATTCCTGATGACTGTAGGCTGGCCCCTTCTGCAGGTATAGAACTGCAGTCTGCTCACATCATTTGTAATAAAAACATCTTTGCCATTCTGAAGCTTCCCTCCAACCACTTTGCATATTATTTTATATATACTGTGATTCTGTACTTGCCAAATATGCTGCAGAAATCTCCCTCCACTGAGTCTGGGTGGAGCTATTTTAACTGTGGGCAGCTGACGCTGCTGCCTGTTCAATTCCTGGATTTACACAGAGGCACACCTCCAGCTCTGCAGCTCTCATTGGTCCTCTTATGACTCCCCCCCCCCCCCCCCCCTTCCTGGCAAAGAGAGCTGTGTATGGTGTCATAAGCCTAGGCTTATGACCAGACAGTTAACAGGAAGTGGGCTGTATAAGGTATTTACTGGCAGAAAAAAATGATTTACTATCAAAGTTAAAACAACAAGGGAGGAAGCTTTAAACAATGGAAAAGTAAAAAAAAAATGACTGAAGGTCCGCTTTAATGTTTCAGGGAGCAGTAAAGCTCTTAAAGCTAAAGTGTTATGTATGCAAATAATACCTTCACTTGTCCCCCCTCCTCCAGTTTTTAAACTTTTTTTTTTTTTAATGTTTTCTCATCGTTTTCCATCATTTTTCAGTGTTTTAATGTCCAAAAAATTGGACATTATAAACGAAAACGTGGCTAAACAACGGTGCCGCGTTTGGCGTCTGAAACGTGGAAATCTTCGGCGTCTGAACTCATTTTTTTCCCTTCAAAGAAAGGCTGTTAAACGCAACTGCCTAGAAACGACTGTAAATGAAACAGTGTACATGGTCACATAAGATAACATTGGATGGGTTCAGGGGCAGTTTAAAAAAGCGTCCAACTGCCTCTGAACGTGCGTTTAGCAACAGCAGTGTACATGGGGCCTAACTGAAAGCTGTTGTTTTAGGCCTTACATTAATTAGTAAAAAAATAAAGTTTTAACAGAAGTTGAGAACTTTCCCATATCGACCAGATTTCATTTTTTATTCTTTTTGGGGAATTTTTTTTTCTTTGTTTCTCTCAAGATAGGCTTTTTGGAATTAAAAAATGGCTCCTTTAGGAATAGCATGTGCTTGGGTCTCATGCACACTGGACGTTATAATAATGTTATAAAAATTCCAGTAGCTTTGCAGTGAGTTTTTTAACGTGCTTTTAGCTTTTTTTTTTTTTTTTTTTTTTTTTTCTCTTTTACCACTTAAGCCCCGGACCACACCAGAGCACTTTTTTAGGCATTTTTTGATGGAGCGTTTTTTACATCTGAAAAACTCCTCTCAGAACCCACTAGTTTTGAGGTTTTTTTGATGGGGAGGTTATTGACTGTAGAAAAAAAAAAACGTCTGAAGCCAAAAAACACGTCTGTAAAAAACGTCCAGTGTGCACGAGGCCTTAGGGATTGACACGTTGTATATCTTTTTTACTACTTTGCCACAAAGTGCCAATGTTTGGCTCAAGTTTATCCCACTGACTCTTCTACATAGGGTGATTCTCTAAGCATGATGATTTGTGATGGCCTTTCTGGAGAATAGAGTTGTAATGTTATTTCTTGAAGTACTTTCAACTCTGATGTTCCAAGCACAACTCTGATGGTGCCTCCTCGAATGCAGCGACTTCTGTGCTGACCTCCCAAAGCCGAAACAGATGTCTATGGTACAGGTGGCCATGGAATCAATCACGTATGCTTATCTGCTCTTGGCAGGGATCCATGGGGTCAGTCTATGGAACCTTTATAGAAAAGAAGGTCTGAGTCATTTTCTCTTGATGACCCTTAATGTTTTTGGCGCACGGTGAATTTCTGCAGAGACAAACTACAACAAAAAAAGGGAGACTACCAAAGTCAAGCACATGTTGTGTGTATTAAGCCTACTGACACTTTAAACAAACAGGTCTGTGGTTACTTATCACATTGTGTCTTACCCACCCCTATATAATCCTCTAATGTGCAAACAGAAAACGTGATCTTCCCGTGCTTTAGAAATTCTTTGAAGGCTCTTTAAAATACAGATTTACTCAATATGGGTAGTAGAGCTGCACGATTCTGGCCAAAATGAGAATTACGATTCCTGCTACGTAAAATCTTTCACATTATACCAAAAAAAAAAAAAAAAAAAAAAAGGGCTAACTTTACTGGTTAGTTTTTTTTTTTTTTTTAATTCATTAAAGTAATTTTTCCCCAAAAAATTGCATTTGAAAGTCCGCTGCGCAAATACAGTGTGACATAAAATATTGCAACAACCACCATTTTATTTTTATTCTCTAGGGTGTCTACTAATAATATATATATTAATATATATTAATATATATTAATATATATATATATATATATATATATATATATATATATATATATATATATATATATATATATATATATATATATATATATATAATTTGGGGGTTCTAAGTATTTTTCTAGCAAAAAAAATGATTTTAACTTGAAACCAACATATGTCAGAAAAAGGTTTAGTGTTTTTAAACTTTTTTCACTTACACACAAAGTCTATTCCATTGACAAATTGTTACAATGTTTATACTTAAGTTCAACTGATAAATAATGTTTTGATTCTCGGCAGACTGCCCAGATTTCCTTTTCCTTTCTTTTGAGGGCTGTGGCTTCAGAAGAGCAGAGAGAATTCTTTGCATAGAAAGAATTGTGAAACACTTTAGTGAAAATCGCGATACCGATTCTTGACGATTAATTGTGCAGCTCTAATGGGTAGTAGTAACAAAAGTGTATTAAACTTTGCTTATTATTCTTAAAAAAAAAAAAAAATGTGCAGGGAGCAATAGCAGTCAAACAGAATTTCAATTCGGCCCTTGTCTCTGTAATTTATTGAAACCGGCTGCATATGTAAGGTTTTATCTTGCAGACATTAATTTTCTTAAATTTTCTGCCTTTTTGGTATCTTTTAAAACCTTAAAGAGGAACTGCAGTCTGCTCACATAATTTGTAATAAAATCATCTTTGCTATTCTGAAGCTTCCCTCCAAACACTTTGCATATTATTTTATATATACTGTGATTCTGTACTTGCCAAATATGCTGCAGAAATCTCCCTCCACTGAGTCTGGCTGCATCCATTTTAATTGTGGGCAGCTGAAGCTGCTGCCTGTTCATTTCCTGGATTTACACAGAGGCACACTTCCAGCTCTGCAGCTCTCATTGGCCCTCTTATGACTCATCCCCCCCCCCCCCCCCCTTTCCTGGCAAACTCTCACGAGAGTGAGAGAGCTGTGTATGGTGTCATAAGCCTAGGTTAATGACCAGACAAGAAACAAGAAGTGGGCTGTATAAGGTATTTACTGGCAGAAAAAAACTATTTACTATCCAAAGTTAAAACGACAACGGAGGAAGCTTTAATCAACGGAAAAGTTAAAAAAATGACTGAAGGTCCGCTTTAATGTTTCGGGGAGCAGTAAAGCTCTTAAAGCTAAAGTGTTATGTATGCAAATAATACCTTCACTTGTCAGCCCCCCCGATCAGCATGTAGTTACCATATATACTCGAGTATAAGAGTTTTTCAGCACTTTTTTTTTTTTTAAATGCTGAAACAACCCCCCCCCCTCCACCCCCACTTAGTAAAAAAAAAGTGCTGATAATGGAGCCGAAAAAGGGATGGGGCCATCCCGCTGGGTGCTGCACATGTATCATCCCGGCGTGCCCCTGTCAGTTTCTCCTCCCTCCTGCTCATCTCACAGGTGTCTTGTGCAGCCTCCCCAGTGCCTGGTAGCGTGCTGTGTGTCAGAGATCTGAATCGCTGTGCAGCCACTGTAATGATGTCCCGCCTCCTACACAGCCTCTTGTGATAGACGGCACACTGAACCAATGCTAGGAATCATTGCCGTGTGTCATAGGAGGCGGGACATCGTTACAGCGGCTGAACAGCCATTCAGAACCAGCTTTGACACACAGTGGTGTAGTGGATAGCACTCTCGCCTCGCAGCAATAGGGTCACTGGTTCGAATCCCAACCATGACACTACCTGCCTGGAGTTTGCATGTTCTCCCTGTGCCTGCGTGGGTTTCCTCCGGGTACTCCGGTTTCCTCCCACACTCTAAAGACATGCTGGTAGGTTTATTGGCTTCTGTCCAAAAAAAAAAAAAAATTGGCCCTGGGCGACCTGCAAATGACTGCCTGGGCGACTTGCAAAACGACTTCTGTATAGAAGTCTATGCAAGTCGCCCCCGAAGTCGTACAGGAACCTTTTTCTAAGTCGGAGCGACTTGCGTCGCTCCCCTTAGAACGGTTCCATAGCACAGAACGGGAGGCGACTTGTCAGGCGACTAGGTCGCCTGACAAGTCGTCCCTGTGTGAATGGGCTCTTAGCGTTCTCTAGGTCAGTTTTTCTCAATCCTAGTCCTCAGGGTGCACCAACAGGTCATGTTTTCAGGCTCTCCTTTATTTTGCACAAGTAATTTGATCAGTTTCCCCGCCTTTAGTAATTACCACAGCCGTTTCATCTGAGGGAAATCCTGAAAACATGACCTGTTGATGCACCATGAGGACTGGAATTGAGAAACATTGGTCTAGATCAGGGATATGCAATTAGCGGACCTCCAGCTGTTGCAAAACAACAAGTCCCATCATGCCTCTGCTTCTGGGTGTCATGCTTGTGACTGTAAGGCTATGCCTTATGGGACTTGTAGTTCTGCAACAGCTGGAGGTCCACTAAATGCATATCCCTGGTTTAGATCCTATTTTCTCCTCTATTCTCCCTAGTCCTGTCTTATCCAGTCACCATGTAAGGAAAAAGGTTACACAAGTTGAACTGTCCGCCTCTTCAATGTGGATTGCGGAAAGGTGACAGAAAATCCAATTATAGTCTTTTCCGGATTGTCTGCAGTTGGTTTAGTAGAACGGCATGGCGTCGCGTCATGACTAGGCAGATTCAGCCTTCTGAAGTTAAATCTATAATTTTCTCGCTGTCCTTTAATCTTGTTTCTAAAGGTGTATGGTGGGAATGGTAGTTTAACAAGATTACCTTGAAGGTTAGGTGCGATTCCAGGCTGTAGGCTCGAGTTTGGATTTGTTGGAGTAGAATATTTTTGCTATGAAGAGAGCTTGCAATGAGGAAACGTTCAGGAGAAGGACTCTGCTGAGTCAATGCTGAACATTTCTGTGGCACAGTGAGTTGCAACAACTCAAAGTATTAGACAAGACTATGTATCCCAAATGGCTGAATGACACCTCCATCATTGCTCTGTTTGTCTTTTGCAATAAATTGTAAAAAAAAAAAAATTATATTTTTTGTGTCCATATGTGTATGCGGTGTAATACCCCCCGTTCCTCTGCAGCAGATACTTGGGGACTGACGTCATAGCAGGAAGTGACATGTAGCCTTCCACCACTCCTAAAGGCCAAAGGGAGGGAGGAGCTGTGGGACTGGTTTACACTTGGCAGTGTCGGAGGTTCCTCCTGCATGACGTCCTATTTGAATCAGAAGAAGTGCATGCCACATCAGAATATTGCCATTAGGCAGAGGTGTGGCAGAGGGCATACAATGTAGAGGAAACTTCTGTGCTGATCAGAAAGTGTTGCCGTCACTCCACCAGAAATCGAATTCATTACAAGGAACTGGCAAGATCAACAGGTAAATGGACTTGAAGAGAAGCTGGTGTTCATTATATGTTCCGTACTATGCCCGCTGAGGTCTTGGCTTTTGCCTTGGAAGATACTTTGAGCCCTTGAGTGAACGGAGGGCTATGCTGGTCACCGTGTTTTTATACCTACGTAGCTATTTGCCAGCACACCAACGTTTCGGAGTCACGCAGGACCCCTTCGTCAGGCATGCCTGACGAAGGGGTCCTGCGTGACTCCGAAACGTTGCACCTTTCTTGTGTGGTGATCATGCAATAAACTACCCGTTTTGACGCCACTTTGTGCCGATCCTTGGTGTACTGGCAAATATCTACATTGTGACTTGAACCAGTATCCAGCTGGTTGTTGCTGCAGCACCTAAACCTTGAGAGCTTACACCAGAAACGCGTGCGATGGGAATATGAAGTATTACGTGTTTTTATACCTATACACGCCTTGCAGGTTTCATATTGTTAGTGTATTGCTAGCCCCAAATATTATGCTGCCTTTAATTTGAAATGGTCAGCTTCCATCTGGTGAAATCCAGACAGTAGGCTTTTAGAGCACGTATTCTGTACTGTCATGGCCATTACTCATTGTTACCCTTGTTTTTATATACGTACAGGCCATACGAAGACTTGGCAGAAACCCAATTCATTTCATGCAGCTTTTATTTTTTTCCCCTGCCTGTCCTTGTCTGTAGCATTGTCTCTAGTACTGGATCAGACTGCAAAATGGCTGCCTCCACTGTCAGGGTGACAGGTGCAATTTAATACACAAATTATATGCCGGATTAAAAAAAAAAATGACTAGAGGCATATAGTCTTCTAGAATTTCTGCATGACTGGCAGTTTAATCCTCGAAGCCCCGCGTAGTTGTGCACTGTAAAATAAGATGTGGATTCATTGCTGTATTTAGTTGTGCACATACAGAGAACGCCTTTGTTAAATTCTTATGCAGTCCGATGCGCTAAATGGAGCAGAAGCCTACTCTTGTCTGGATCTACAGCTGCAACATGTCACAATTTAGATTGGTCCTTGGGCAGAGTCATGTTAGACTGAGATAACCCTGTGAGCAGTGGGTAATGCCACCTAAGGCCCAAAGATAGGCCCGGAGCTGTGGAAAAATCACACAACGTTCCTGGCTTCACACAGTGATGAAGTTGTGGTGGAGTCCATGGTGGCTGCCAGTTAAACATTTGATTTCATCATTTTTAATATGCCAACAGCAACCAATGTGCTTCATATATCTGGGGCAGCTTGAAAAACATAATTAGTATACAAGTGTTGCACATCCTTTTATTTATTTTAGACGCTTTCCATCATGAGGTCCAGTTTTTAGCTTTGCACGGGGTCTTGTGAGCATTATGTGACTCGTTTTGTCACTGTTACGTGTAGGCCACACAGGACCACAATAGGTATGACTGTCCCAGCTTTGCCCTCACAATGAATCGGACACTGGGCTGATTTTTTATATGGTGTCTCTAATAGGTTTATAATATACAGTAGGTGTAATTTTTGCCAGTGAAATTTCCTTCATCCACTGAGAATGCTGTCAGCCCAGATAACCAGAACACTTGGTTCTCATGTGGTCTCTGAGACATTCATTCTGTCTCTTGAACTGTAAATCAAGAGAATGCTTCTCTCTTCCTAGAGAGACCACACCAGAATTTCTAGTTCCAGATAAGTGAGAGGAGTGTTCTCTTTTCAGTTTACCCTCTTCCATTATGGCATGTTCAGGCATGCTTCTGCTTGTCAAATATGTTGCCCGTCTTGCCCAAAAGCTGACACTTTAATGTATTGATTACCTGCTGTGTGTAACATGTAGCAGCTATTTATTACCAGTACAATTAAGAAAATGGTTTAGATAGTAACCAAAAGTAATTTTACTTTCTACTAGTATTTGAATCCCCTTCAGGGTGTCTGAGGAATCCGTTAGCCAGGATGAATTTTCCTCCCTTGGATGAAGGGCCCTCTTTAAATTAGATTTTTCTATCAAGCCTTTCAATCGGGGGGTAAATCTTATTTTTTAGGTTTTTTTTTTTTTTTTTTAATTTGTTCAATTTTTTTTGTTTTTCTTTTTCACTGCACAGTTGTAGCACATTTTCTAGTGGCTTCCTATATTTTGTGAACTGCGTAGCACTGTAAAGTCCCAACCGAGGTTGATTTTGAAGTGTAAGTTCTGACTCCCTTGGTCAAATTTTTTGCAAAAATCAGCATCATTTATATTTTGTGCACCGCCACTTATACACACATTAGCCCCTCCATGATCTACATTGTGTTCTTATTTTTAAACCTTTGCTGCATTCCAAGACCAGATGTCTATAGTATTATAACATAGAAAGAAAGTTCTTGTCTTCCTCTGTATGCTGTGACCTGATTTACAGCTCCCATTTGGAAGGTCATAAAGAGCCAATGCACCCACTGAATGCTTGTGCCAAAAATCCTCTATGAGCCAGCCACGTTGTATAGGCCTCTTTAAAGTTCATTTTACTTGCAGATCAAACTCTGGTCATTTAGCTTTTTGTGGTTGGCTTAGATTTTCCTTGATGTTGGCTACATTTCTTTTAATGACCCTGGCAGCTTTGAGCTATGATCTTCTTAGTCCGTTGGCCTGCATCCATCAGTCAAAAAATATCCTCTCACAAAACCTGCCTTACTAGTTGAGTGGCCAAGAAAACTGATTGTGAATTTAATTGCTGTCTTGCATCAGGTGTCATATGCCAGCTATGTGGTTCACATTTTACATTAACGATCCAAGGAGGTTTGATCCTGGCCTTACTTTGTTACTTTATACCACGTGCCAATCTGTAAAAGCTTTATCTTTAGCGTGGATTAACGCACGCTTTTTTTAATTGAAATGAGAAGAAAATAATGTGTGACCCTGTAGCACCAATAGTTTGATCATGCAGAATGGGTTATCCCACAAGCGAGACCATCTATGGCAGGGGTCTCCAAACTTTCTAAACAACGGGCCAGTTTACTGTCCTTCAGGTTTTAGAGGGGAGCTGGACTGTGGCCATCATGAGTAGAAAATGCCCCAGCACCAGTTGGAGTAAACCAAGCCCCATCGTTGGTGCCACTGGGAGGAACTGTGCCCCATCAGTGCCACTGGGAGGAATTGCGCCCCATCGCAGGTGCCACTTGGATGAGTTGTGCCACTGGGAGGAATTGTGCCCCTTCATTGGTGTCACTGGGAGGAATTGTGCCCCAACGTTGGTGCCACTGGGGGGAATTGTGCCCCATCGTTGGTGCCACTGGGGGGAATTGTGCCCCATCGTTGGTGCCACTGGGGGGAATTGTGCCCCATCGTTGGTGCCACTGGGGGGGAATTGTGCCCCATCGTTGGTGCCACTGGGGGGGAATTGTGCCCCATCGTTGGTGCCACTGGGGGGAATTGTGCCCCATCGTTGGTGCCACTGGGGGGAATTGTGCCCCATCGTTGGTGCCACTGGGGGGAATTGTGCCCCATCCATCGTTGGTGCCACTGGGGGGAATTGTGCCCCATCGTTGGTGCCACTGGGGGGGAATTGTGCCCCATCGTTGGTGCCACTGGGGGGAATTGTGCCCCATCGTTGGTGCCACTGGGGGGAATTGTGCCCCATCGTTGGTGCCACTGGGGGGAATTGTGCCCCATCGTTGGTGCCACTGGGGGGAATTGTGCCCCATCGTTGGTGCCACTGGGGGGAATTGTGCCCCATCGTTGGTGCCACTGGGGGGAATTGTGCCCCATCGTTGGTGCCACTGGGGGGAATTGTGCCCCATCGTTGGTGCCACTGGGGGGAATTGTGCCCCATCGTTGGTGCCACTGGGGGGAATTGTGAGTTGTGACCCATTGTTGGTGTCCAGTGAATGAAACCGTGCCCCAAGGGTCAGATAAAAGCAAGCTAAGGGCCACATCCAGCCACCGCTGATCTATAGAAATACAAGCAACTTGCCTGTTACAGTTGCCCAGGGTTTTGGGCTCCTGGTCTGCAGAAAAATGCATCTAATTTATGGTCCACAGTGCCAAGCCTGTTTCTATGTGTTCTGACTCTGAGCCACTTGGCTCACATACAGCACATCTGAGCCAGGTATCATGTGGGCATGGTTCTGTGTACAGGCCCCAAGACTGATATGGATGTATTATGTATTTATAGATATTGCATCATTTTTAAAAAATAAACCCATGGTTTCATGAAACATAACTTAGAAATGTTACACAAGTTATTTTATATTCTAAAGCTTTAAAAAATGACCTTTTCATTGTATAGTGTTATAATACAGCTGGTGTTTAATGTGTTTTGTGTGGTTTGTCAGCTTGCTGTAAGGCCTGAGACACATTGATGTCACACACCAACAAGAATACCGTGGGTGGGCATACAAGAGGAAATCGGGGCAAGGTGTGAAACTATAGCTGTACACAGTATATTTTAAGCTGAAGAAGAATATAATGTTTTTTTGCTTTTGCAAGAGATTACAGCTGTCATCAAATCTCTTGGCAACGAACAGTTGAAATCTCACATGTGGGGTAGCCACGGCTTTTCAGTTTGTAACCTCCTACATACTGTCTACCACTCTTGTTTTGTGATCTTTTGGTGTACATTTTATGTATACAGATCGGGCCTCAGAGGCATATATATACGTAAAGGGAAAATGCACTTTGATTTTTTTTTTTTGTGATGAGTTCTGTGTAAAGTCTCTTCTGTAAGTGTTAATGTTTTATAAATCTTTTATATGTAGTTTTCAGTAATGTGTATAGGGCAATCCTATTTGTTCATTATGTGTGCAAGCTGTGATTTTTGATCAGACTAATTTTGCTTTGTTCCTCCTAATCTAGTTGCAAGACTACTCAACATTTTCTGTTTGGGGGGGAAAAAGACCATTTAATTTTTTGCCTGGGTTTCACATCACATTATGACGGTGACGTTAGAATTCTTCACAAAATTATGTCATTTGGTAATGCCAACATATCAAGCATGAATTTTTAACTACATTTATATAATGTAGTCAAGAAATTTGCTTTGAGATGTACTGCACCCAGTAGATTGCTGTATAATGTTAGCACCATGGGTAGTTCATCTGGTTCCTAGACTCTGGACCAATGTGTCAAGCCATGCTTATTTGTAAATGCACATCAGGCCCCTTGCACACAGTTGTCTAGCCTCTGTACATGCAATCCTGGTGTTTTAGTGCATCCAGGAGGCACACAGACGCAGTGTCCAGCCCCATTGCCTGTAGACTTTCAAAGTTTATGTGGCTGGACCTGTGGTCCATGCATTTGTCCTTAAATGCATAGGACCCTAAACGTATGCACCACCTGGTTCATCGATTTGGAAAGGCTGTAGGCGGCAAGGCTGGTAGCCGCGCCTGTGCATCTTGGGCACCTTAAAATGCTGAAATTGAATGCACAGGCTAGACTCCACGTGTGCAAGGAGCCTTATTCCTGGTACACACGGGCTGAAAATGGTCAGTGCGGTAGGAACTGGCTGGCTTTTGGTCCCTGTACAGTTCCCTGACCCACAGAAGCCAGTCTTGTGACCAGCTTCTGTCGAATGGGCATGCTGGAAAACCAGCATCTGATCAGCGCTGAGAGCCAATGGTTGTGAGTGCTGACCAGTGTGTTCTGGTGGGGGGCAGTCCCCCAGTCAGAACACAATAGGACAGCAGTGGAGATTGCCGCACGCGTCCCTGTTCTCCGTTTCAGGGACGAATCGGGGCAAAATTTTTGCCTGAATTCAGCCCTGAAACAGAGCCAAAGATGCACAGGCCTTCTGTGCACACCACTCCACAGCCGCACAGAGATGTGTGAACCAACTCCATAGAGAGCCGGTCACAATCTCCTGTCATGCGAATTGGATGCAGAGAACGCCACGTCCAATTCTCACTAGTGTGAACCCAGCCGGAGTCTTCTGTGACTTTTTATCTTTCCCAAGGATCGAGAAAGCAGAGCCTACTACACACGATCAGAAATTCGTACGAAAAATACTGCTTTCAAAGTGATCGTACAATAATCTGGTCGTTCGTACACCGCTGTCGAGAGCCAATTAGGACAGGTCATATGAAATTATCTGATGGGACAAGAACGAAAATTTGTCTCGTACAATACCAGATCGTACGATGTTTGTTATAATGAATACTGTTTTCATCGGAAAATACTTTTTTTTTTTTTTTTTTTTTTTTTTTTTTTTTTCTGTCGTACGAGAATTTTCGGAACTTTATTAACCTTCGTTTTTGATATGAGATTAGCATTCCAGAAAAACTTGACGATTATTCGTTCGATAATATCATTGTGTGTACCTGGCTTAACAGTCTCCAGTTGAATTCAGATTCACTTGTGTATAAAGGTGAATTGTCCCTGTCCAGTGAATGTTAGCCCGGGTCCCTTTTTGATTGTACCATAGCAGCAGGGTATTGTCTCTCTAAAGTGCCATTTACAGGAATGCATGTGACCAAGGTGACACACAACAAAATTTACATGAAAATGAGGTTTTCAGAGAGAAGTTGGTTTGTGCTCTGTGAACAGTTTTGCCTCTAGCAAATATATTAAAGTGGAACAGAAAAAAAACGTTTTTGATAGTGTAGGGCAGGGTTGTAGCATGTCAGGTTTGTATTGTTTTCTAGGACTGTCCAGCTGGAATGTGTACTGTACACCATGTACAATGAACAATAAATCTGCCTGGTCAGTGGTCATGCCAAATCAAACTTTGGAGCTGCATTTATCTCAGGAAGATGCACTTTATCTGCCTTTACCTATCTTCTCTTCTGGTCCTCTGCCTTCAATTTGTTAAGTCAGTGAACTTTAACAAGTATCCAGTTAAAGAAAAGTCAAAAGTCCTAAACTGAAAGTGGTTCAAAAGACTGAATTTTTTTTTCTTTTTTTTTATTATTTACCTTAATACATTCTCTGCATTAAGGTAAACCTTCTAAATGCCCCCCTTTTTATACTTACCTGAGGCCAATCTCAATCCAGCGATTTGCACAAGGGCAGCGGCCCTCTCCCTCCTCATAGGCTTAGAGAGCTTGGCTTCCCTTGCTGCCAATCACAGCCAGTGAGGAGTGAGCGAGTGGAGGGGCCAAGCCGTGCTTTGTGTCAATGGACACACAGAACTGGCTCGGGAATGAGCCCGCAAGAGTGCCCCCATAGCAAACTAGGCTTGCTATGGTGAGCGCTCATTGGGGAACCCAAAAAGGGGAGGATCGGAGCTGTTCTGTACAAAACCATTGCACAGAGCAGGCAAGTGTAGCATGTTTGTTTAAAAAAAAAAATTAAGGGTTTACAATCACTTGAATACTGTTTCCAGGTCAATGACTCAAAGTACTGGTGCCTTCGGGGCAGGACAACCAGTATACTAGCATTTTCAGGGAAGGTTATGGGTGCCTCCATGCTTCTCTCATGACAATTTCCCTTTTGAGGTGCTCATAGATGTGTAATGATGATCAGAAGAACTGGTGAGCCATCATTCTTCAGAAAAATTTTAGACAGTTGTCAGCCAAGCATGCATGTCTCTGTGCTGTGTACATCTCTAATGTTCTTCTAACCTTGGCTTATTGACGAGAATTGCAGCCCATTTGAATGTTGTCCCCAGGGCCATATGCCTAAGGGGCGTCCATTTGGGTTGCAGACTGTTCATGGATGCTCAGTCATCTTTACCTCTGTGCATTATTGGATAGTAAGTCAATTTTCTCATATATGCAAGCATCTTTGTCATTGGATGCCTCCTTTTTTTATTTATTTTTTTCACGCAAATGTGCTCTTGGTTGCCATGAATTTTTTCAATGCTCTTCCAGCTCAGGTCAGTTTTTTTTTTTTTTTTTTTTTTTTTTTTTTTTTCATTTTCACCCTTACAAAGATGACCAACATGATCTGAATGCTTTGTGCAGTAGTCTCTTCTTCTGGTGTACATGCAAAGAAGAGCAGACATGCTTTTATAGTTTAGACCAGGGGTCTCCAAACTTTCTAAGCAAAGGACCAATTTACTGTCCTTCAGACTTTATGGGGGCCAGTGGTCTGGGGCCAGTAAAAGTAGAAAATGCCCCAGCATCAATGGTTTTAATGGAAGGAATAGTGTCCCATTGTTGATATCAATGAGAATAGTGCTTCATCATTGGTGTCAGTTGATGGAGTAGTGCCCCTGAGGACAAGATAAAGGCAAGTGAAGGGCCACAGTTTGGAGACCACTAGTTTAGACCATACCGTTACACTACCACACCACACCATACCATAGTAAGTATAAAGATGTGGAGTCTTCCAGGCCGGTAGTTAGATTAGGTTTTTTTCTCTGAAAAGGGAACTGTTACTCATGGCACCCAGTCAGCTTTTCCAACCAAGTTTGCACGGACATACTTAAAAAAAAAAAAAAAAAAAAAGCAGAAGATGGTGAAATGCTATTTTTTTTTTTTTTTTGGTAGGCTGAATTTTTCACAAGTTTTGTAGCCTCTTAGTCCTTTAAATAACAAGTTCCTAATGTACAGGCACACCCCTCTTGGCAGGTTTTAAAAATACATAGAGGACATATCTCATAGAATCTGGTCAGCATGGTCTACAGATGGAGATTGGCATATGGTAAAAAGATGTACATTTTTGGCTTTTTCGCTCAAATAAATCAGCCAAGGCTAATGAACAGGCAGGCAACACAGGCTGACGGTCACTGAGGACATTGTGGTGTCCCCTCTCTGGCTCTACAGAGCCGCAGAGGTTTGTGAAAAACTAGAGTGGGCACAATTTGGAATTCTTTTATAGATAAAACTGGTAACTGGTGTTTTTGCTGAGTGCCCTGCAGTTCCAAGTTTTTGTGCTTTACCAGGCTATTAATTTGAATGGGTTGCCCTTACGCAACGCACAAGAACACATTGCACCCAAAAAAAGTGTGAACCTAAGAAACTGAGGTTTGGTCAATGGTCAAACATTTAGCCTAATATTCGGATATCTTGTCAATGGTCAGACTTAGCCCAATAATACACTGAGGTTTGGTCAATGGTAATTTTTTGTGATAAACCCTGGAAGAAAATATAGGTGTTTGTAGCAACCGACCAGAATCTAGCAGTTAGTTTTGTGATGGTGCAGGCTAAAGCTTTACACACACTAGTAGTTTTTTTTTTTTTTTTTTTCCGTTCAACCCAGCATGGCTGAATGCCAAAAAAAACTGACGGCTCAGGGAGAGCTGCTATACTAACTATCCAATGTTAGTACAGCAATCTCCCCTACTTGTGCTATTGTGCGCCTGACATTCAGCCTGTATGTACTAGGCATTAACCTCTGTCTTCTACTAGCACACTTAAAGGGCCAGCGCACCATCTAAAGAAGGGCCCCACCAAAAGCTGGCCAACATTGAATACCTTTGCAAAACCAAAGGGATTGGTACACAGTGCTGTAGCACATAGCAATATTAACTTATTTCATTGTTGGCTTGAGATATTGTAGATTTAGAGCCCTGCAGAGAAAACATAACACCCCCCCCCCTTTTTTTTTTTTTTTTGTGCAGACTTGTACAATAGCTATGAAAGCATCTCAACCAGTTTAACAGAGTTGCTTTTCCTTCCGACCTGGAGGTTCCACCTTTTTGTGTTACTGAGGTTAATATAGATTCCAGTATAGGAGATTGGCAAAGGGTGTATAAAGACCCCATCCAATTTAACAACTGTCTCACAAAAACATTAAGACTATAGGATTAACCTCTATGGAGAGGGTTTGGCAAATCCATCAACAGAGGCGATAGGACAGTCTGGTATTCTAGCAGAAAGCACATTTCCAAATGATCGTTCCTCCCTATGTTTACTCTTTGCATATCAGTGCTACTTTTAGTGTGTACAATGCAGAGAACATTCCTGCTCCTCCTCCCCCATTGCAAGAATTGTGCAACAGTTTAACCGAGTTTAAGAGGTTCTCATCTGTCAAATTCGTGCAAGCAACTACATGTGCGTTTCATTATTCAATTGCCTGGGGAGACTGCTGTTTCAGTTGGCAAGAAGTTTTTTTTTTTTTTTTTTTTTTAATTTTTCTTAAAGATATAAAAAAGGGCAGTCTGTTGGCAAGATGCGAATGTCTGAGAGCATTGACCGAACGCCTATGAATATGGACCCATTTTTGAGTTAGCGGCGGGAGAGGGGTGCTGTGTTGTCTGACTGCTGGGGCAGGGCACCATTACTGTAAGATTCCCAGAGCAGTAGAGTAGAATGTGGTTTCAATTTGTTGTTCTGGGCTTGAGATGACAGTACTATAGTAATAAAAAATGTGCCGAGTTTATTTCCAGATTGGTGGAAAATGAAGAAGTCGCTGTTAGTTAAGTTGGCAGCCTCCTAATAGCTAGTATGGTTTCCCGTACTTGGTGTGACTCAATATTTTGCATTCTTCAGAGTGAATTTTCGAGGCACCCCATTGTTTTATGACCTAGTAGTCTAATAGCCCAGTCACCCCTCCTTTTTAGAATTCTAGTGCCACTTACATAACGTCCCCCAAGCCCTGTGTACATTATTCCATGTGGTAGGAGGCGGCTGTACACACAAGATAGTGTCTCATTTTGTAAGCCTTATCTTGTATAGGCAGACAAAGATGACAGATGACAGTTTGTTCTGATGGCTTTATTTTCCATGTAAAGGACATTTGAAAGCATCAGCTTACTCTGCCTTAGGCAATGTATTTTTACAAATATGTATAATGGATACGCCGCATTTCAGAAACAGTAGTTTTGACTGTTATTTTATATTGGGAGCTTGTAGTGTTTATTTTACTGTTTTAGGATTTTTTCACACCAAGAATGGTGGTGCCACCGCAAGACCATGTAGAATGGCCTTTATTTTCCTGTCTGGTCACTTCTCACCAACCTGTTGTACGCTGAAAAAGAAAAGTATTGCATGCAGACCCTTTTTTTTTTTTTTTTTTTTTATCCATGCTGCAAAGCTGCCAGCAGTTGAAATGTCTTTGTGACATTTCAATAAAGTTTGCATAAAAAAGTAAATGTGATGCACTGGGATCGGCACCGCTATCATCCTACCACACATCGGCAGCTGTTGAATCCATAACATATACAGACCAGCAACTCGACAGCTTCTCCATAGAAAATATCTCCTAAACTGGCGCCGTTTAGGAGATATTCACTGTATACTGCACCGATAAGGTCATCAGCACATGCGCACTGAAGGAACGGCAACCCATGCCATAACTTCAGGAGCGAGTGCCGTGACTGTCGGCTCCTGCATGCATGAGCGGGAGTGACGCCACACGGCTCCGGCCAGTCACATAGCCGGAGTCCGGGGCCCCGGAAGGAAGAGGGGCAAACATAGATGGGGACGGGTGCAGGCTTTGTTTGCAGGTGTCACAATGTGCTAGTATGTGATGCATACTAGCACATTATGCTTTTTACTTTGCAGGGAAGGGGAAAACTTTTTAACCAAGTGGTTAAACAGTATAGGCACTTATATTTTATGATTTACAGCGCTTTACCTGCAAAAGTCACCAGCCTGAAGTGATCTAGCAGGACCTAATTTTCATTGTTAGTAGTACTTGATCAGCTATAGAATATAGTTCATAGCGCCATGTACAGTAGCGGTGCCTCTTCTTTGGTCAGGTTGATATGTATGGACATGCATTGGGCAGTCCATAGGATGTGGTGGCAATGCAGCTCTTATTTCTTTATTGCTGTTATTTGGTCAGCGATGAACATTTAATGCTTCGCTCCACCTAAGATTTGGCTTCCTTGTGGAGGAGTCGTGGAGCCGGGCAGAGCACTCTGTACATGCTGTTTGAAAGTGACATGGATAAATATCCCTCCTACAGTTTAGCCGCTATTAGCTGGGATTACTTGTCATTTTAATTATTAATGATCCTACAGAAGTCTCCTAATGAGCCTTGAGGCCCACCCTGCTGAAGACTTGTACAGAGCATGCAGTGTAGACTTCTATGACACGTGCCTGGGGGTAGTTCACCTGCATAGTTCAATCAATCATAAATACTATATTAAATCATGTTTATTATGGACAATGTCTAAGTGCAGAAGAACCTCATGCAGAGTGTAAAAATAACGTGACCAGAAAGCCTGATGTGACCTGTCAGTGTATGTCAGGTGGCCAGATCTATTTATTGGGCTCCTTTTCTACCCAGAGCTCAGGTCACCTTCTCCCCGGGCGCACTTACAGTACTATGTTGCAGCATTACCCTTTCAAAAAGCACATCCTCTTGTCATCGCCTATAGAAGTATGGGACTGATATCCATGAAGGATAAAGAAGATTCCTGAATTATACCCATTGCCAGCCATGGTGGAAAGAATGAAAGAATGCAAGGGTGACCTACAGCTACTACATAATTAATAACCTATCATTTAGATGTCCTTCCTAAATTTACAATTACCCAGTTTATGGATTTTTTTTTTTTTTTTTAACCATACCTATTTTCAATTCATTTATTTTATGGCCTGTATTAGTACAAAGGTTGGATGTTTTAGGACTCATTAATGCCATGTCCGTTGAGCTGCGTTGTTCTATACAAATCACATAAGTGTGTGTAAGCATAGCAGATCTATTACAAGACTGGGGTTGCTCAGATGCTGAAAATGATGGCTAACCCTCAAAATGTTGTCTAAAGTCCCTATTTAGGTGACCTGCACACTGTGGGGTTACTAAAACTGGGGAGAGCCAAATCTGGTGCAGCTCTGCATGGTAGCCAATTGGCTTCTAAATTCAGCTTGTTCAATTAAAGTGTTACTAAACCCAGGCCCCTGCATTCACTATATCTGGTCTCACACAGAACATGGAAATGCAATAATTTAAGTAAATATAAACTGATAAATACCTTTTCTCATCAGCAGTCAGAGCGATCTTGTGACGTCTATCAGTGTCTGGTTAAAGCTTATAGGAGGAGTTTTCAATCTCCCCTGATTGTCCTATGAGGCTGCAGGACCCCTGACCATCAGTCTGGATAGTGCTGATTGGTTCTGTGCTGATCACATGCACTGTCCTAAGAAAAAAAAAAAAAAAACTCTAGCAATACACACCAAACTGAGCATGTGCAGCTTGTCCCCTGCTTCTGTACTATCAGGAGATGGTTTGAGGACTGTGGAAGAAGGGGAGGATCAGAGAAGACAGGATCAAACACCTTTTTTTACACAATGTGGAGGATTACCCCCTTAGTTTCCACAATGAGTATAACAAGCATGCTTTACTGCATATACAGACTGATTTTACTGTTGTGGGTTTAGTAACACTTTAAGGGCTAGTTTACACCTGCTTCAAAACACGGCTTCCAACATGCTTTGTTAAAGCTCTCCTGAAGGCAAGTGAAAGTTCCTGTCACTAAATAAAATGGTTAGCTTACAGTCCTGTTTACACCTTTGTTTTGCTTGGGGCTTTGGTGGGCCTTCAGGCGAGCTTTGCCATAGACTTCTATGGAGGCTTTGAAGACGCTTTAAAGCACCACTGAAGCTACATGGGGTATAATTTTTGAAGCAAAGCAAAAGCAAGGTGTAAACAGGACTGTACGCTAACCATTTTATTTAATGACTAGAGATTTGACTGGCCTTCAGAGAGCTTTAACAAAGCGTGTCTGAAGCCTTGTTGAAGCCGAAGCAAGTGTAAATGAGCCCTAAGTCAGGGTGGATTTGATTTAAATCAACTCAATTTAAATCATAATTTTTAAAGGGCAACTGTCATCTCTGTCCCACAGTGGCTCCTCCTCTGACCCGCTGTTGACTCACCGACAGTCCCATTCACTTTAATGGGACGGGTGGTGATGTGGCAGTGACACAACGAGGTAAGGGACGTGGCAGCAGCAGATGAGTGGATGCCCGCTAACGGGCGCTGCCATGATGGATCTGAAATGACAGGTGCTCTTTAAATGTAAGGACTCATTCTTGCTGGTAGTTAGAATATTTAATATTTGCAAACAAAATGAAGGTTTCCTATTTAGAATAATAAGCTGTCTGATTAGTAAAACAATATCAGCACCAATTCAATCATACAGTTTGTAGTGTACATAGATTTGCAAAACAGTGGAATAAAGAAGTATTCCTGAAATTTGTTTTATCTCATTATTACTGTGCCATTGTGTGACTGCATCAATGCAGTGCATGTTATCTCAGCTTGCAGAGCTTGGATTCATTGAATGAGTTAACCAAAAATGGAAATAATGCAGAATATACAGCCTCATGCTACATAACTAAGCATCATTTTATGGTGAATAAACTAAATTATTATTGTATCCTAAATAGAAAACTGTCTTTAAACTTTGACAGGGTGGTACTTGCGTTTTAGGGTCGTATGCATTCTGACACACATTCCCGGAAGCAAGTCCTTTTTGGGTGGCAACGGAATGGGCTTCCAAAAACAGAAAATGTTATAATTTTTTTCTTTTTTTTTTATTTTTTAAATGGCATTCTGACTATTGGGATCTGTTGGTACGAGGTCCATCCATTTGGAATTATCCGTTTTTTGTTTTTTTTTTGCATGCTAGTCTCCTATTTCCTAGATCGTAAGCTCTAACGATCAGGGCCCTCTGATCCTTCCTGTATTGTAATTGTACTGTCCGCCCGAATGTTGTGAAGTGCTGTGCAAACTGTTGGCGCTATATAAATCCTGTATAATAATATTGAAAACCAATGGGTTACAGAACTTCTCGTAGGGGAGAATACACCTTCGGAAGTGATGTAATGTTTCCCAGCATGCACGGTCTTGATCACTAGATTTTTTACCGTTGAATACCGTGCTGATTAAATGGTTTGTTCTGCCATCGTACGAGAATACATTTTTGTGCTTGTCCCTTCAGATATTTTCGCATGAATTGTCATGATCGCTGTGTACTAACAGATTATCAGACGATCGCTCTGAAATGTTTTTTTTTTTCCATGTAATATTCTCATTGTGTGTACAGGCCTATTGTGTTTTAGATATGCAAGCACTTAGAGGGGGGTCTCTCCACTAAATCTAGCTTTATTCACACCCCACAAGTGTCCCGCAGTGGAACGTTCTGGTATTGTAAATACTTTAGGTGCCTTAACTTTTTTTTTCCCAAGCTGTATTTTTTGTGATGTCAAAGAACTGCTGTGTCTTTATACCTGTGGTTCTTTTAACTGTTCCAACAAATCTGCTTAAAGAATAAGATGCTTCTGTGGGATTTAAACCTAAATTGGAACAATCTCTGTTTTTGGCATTATTTTAGCTCTTGATGTGAAGTGCCGTGAGCTGCTTAATACAGAGGTCACATGTAGGGGGCAGCATAACGAAGTCCAGCGTTAATTCCTTGGGGCTTCCTTCCAGAAAGTGTCTGCTTTGATTGGAGCCAACAAAAGCCATCTGTTCTCTTATTTATAGCTCCCGTTTCTAAGAAGTAGATTCTATAGCAGATAAAACGTGGGTGACAGCTCATAATTTATAAATTTACCGAGGCTTCAACTGTCGAACATGATGTACAACGACCTCGCAGACCATTCACCTGCGTTTGCTCTTTAGACCAGGGTTCTGATTAGGAAAGCAGTGCTTCTCTGACTTCTTGGCATTAGAGGTAGACCGTGTCTACTGCCCAGAAAAAATAGGACAGCTTGTATTGCTCAGGCAGAATAGGTGGTTGTACATCAATTTCAGAAATTGAAATTAGGATGAAGCAGAACCCCTCTTTTTTTATTTTTTTATTTCTCTGGGATTCAAGCAAGATCTTGATTGGCCATAGATTGGGAAGATGTTCTTACAGATCCTTCAACATCATAAGCTTAAAAGAGAAGTATGGTCGCGATCTTTCCCGAGCGACCGACTCTGAGACGTCAGCCGACAGCTTTGCAAAATGATCTGATCCACAGAAGAAGTACAGCCAAACAAGCTTTGGCTTTATTTCTCCTATTAAAGTGGTGTTCCGGGCAAAATTATACTTTTTAAATAAAAATACCCCTATAATACACAAGCTTAATGTATTTTAGTAAAGTTAGTCTGTAAACTAAGGTCTGTTTTGTTAGTTTATAGCAGTAGTTTGTTATTTTATAAACTTACAGCAGGCCGTGGCCATCTTAAGTGTGGGCATCTGAAGCCAGACTGTATTTCTTCCTGGATCTCATCCTTGCAGATCTCGCACATGCTCAGTGCAGCACAAGCAGTGTAATAGGTTTCAGGTCAGGTTTCCATAGCAATGGCAGTGTCAGAGGAAGTTGCCGCCCCTTCCCAGAAGGCATTGCAAGCAGGAAATGATGTGATGGGCCAAGGCCAGGGAGGAGGAAGTGAAAAATGAATACAGCAGATATACAGTAGGTGCTGAGAATTTTTTTTTTCAATATCCAAATCGTTTACAGTGCACAGTTTAGTGAGGGATGCTAAAGAGTTGTAAAAGTGGGTGGAACTCCACTTTAATACTGAAATTCAGGTAAACCACTAAAATTCACTAAGTTTTTTTTCTTGCTAAAAGATTTGAAAACCTGGTTTGTGTTTCAGGTACTCCTACCGCTCCGAACGCACAGGTCCCTCAAACTCCCCATTAACTATGCTGCTTTTAAGCGCTACAGGACAGATTGTGGTACTTTTGCTATCTGTGCTAAAAGTGTTTGCAGAGGGATGCTATGGCTGGCTGGCTGATGCAAGACCTGTAACCCGGCACCAGAGAGCGCTGTTGTGACCGATCTTCATTACCAGGACTCCTGCACAGAGGCAAAATACAGGAGTCATTATTATGCTAAATGACTGCATGGATAATGAAGAAATACACAAGAACACACATGCCTCTTGTGTTTATGCAGCATTAGTTTATGTCGGCGTTCACCTTTTAAGAAAGGCGAGGTTTGGGGTACACAGGGGCAGGAATAATGGCCATAATGTAGAGCTGCACGATTCTGGCCAAAATGAGAATCACAAATTTTTTGCTTAGAATAAAAAGATTGCGATTCTGGCGCCGTAAAATCTTTCACATTATACAAGAAAAAAAAAATGGGCTAACTTTACGGTGTTTTTTTTTTTTTTTTTGTTGTTTTTGTTTTTTTATTCATTAAAGTAATTTTTTCCAAAAAAATTGCATTTGAAAGACCACTGCACAAATACAGTGTGACATAAAATATTGCAACAACCACCATTTTATTCTCTAGGGCTTCTACTAAAAAAATATATATATATATATATATATATATATATATATATATATATATATATATATATATATATATATATATATATATATATATATATATATATATATATAATGTTTGGCGGGTTCTAAGTCATTTTCTAGCAAAAAAAATAAATGATTTTAACTTGAAACCAACAAATGTCAGAAAAAGGTTTAGTGTTGGTTAAACTTTTTTTTCACTTGCACACAAAATCTATTCCATTGACAAATTGCTACAATGTTTATACTTAAGTGATAAAGAATGTTTTGATTCTTGGCAGTCTGCCCAGTTTTTCTCTTCCTTTCTTTTGAGGGCTGTGGCTTCAGAAGAACAGAGAGAATTCTCTGCATAGAAAGAATTGTGAAACACTTAAGTGAGGATTAATTGTGCAGCTCTACCATAATGTAGATAATTCAAACCTTCATTCCACTGCAGGTGTCAATCTTGGTTGTTTGAGATATTTGACAACCCCTTACAGGCCAGACAGTATATTTTAATAATAAAAAAAAAATTTGGAGGGGGTTGCACTTTTTTTAAAGTTATCTTTTAAAATCACAGCTCTCCTTCAGTGCTTGCAGAGATTTCCTCTATGCTAAGAAATGAGATAAGCTTACTTCTAGGAGTATGCATTTGTGAAACTTCAGAGGAAAAGTAACCGCAACAAATATTTTATAGTCTGTATTTAGCTTGGGTTCACACTATAGGGATGCAGGAACCAGCGCAATTCCAGCTCCAGTTCTCACATCGCGTCTCTCCCGCAGGCAGTTCACACTGCCCTCTGCAAATCCGCTGCGGGTGTCAATACAATGTTAGAGACATCAACAGATTGGTCCACAGATTGCAGTGTGAACTGTGGATTTGGACTGGAATCCGACCGCATAAGTGTGAACAACCATGTGATCCGATTCCAGTGCAGGGAGAAAAAGGTTCCTGCAGCATTTTCGTGCGAGTTCAGCCATACAAAAAACTGTATGGCTGAATTAGCATTGCACAGACATAGATTCCAGTGCTGGGGGCGGGGGGCTGGGGCGAGTCCCTGCACCTTCTTTTTTTTTTTTTTCAAATACAATACGAGTTCAGCCATACAACTGTATGGCTGAACTCGCATTGCACAGACATTGCATGTGATCGGAACAGCAGTACGGGTGCGAATTACATGCGATGCCTGTGTTTTGCATATATGTGATCCCAGACTTAAAGGATAAGTTCACCTTTAAAAAAAAATTAAAAAATAAATGCACATTTTTTTTGCAGGTTAAAAAAAAAAATGCATTTGATTATTTTTTCCGTAGGAGCCTGGAAAGCATTGCACCAGTGATCAGCAGTTCGCGGGTCTCCTACAGACTGTCAGTGAGCAATGTCTGGAGGTACCTGGTGTGGCCGCGCAGTTTCACAAAGACAGTAAGAATCAATAAGCAACAGCGCCCTGGGAGTTCATTGAAAGCTACAAGCCGACTGCTGCAAAGGCTGTCGGTACTTGTAGTTCATTAATTTACAGAACTCTATAAACGAATGACGCAGCCATGTGGGCGGAGCCATGCTCTTTTTTTTTTTTTTTTTTTTTTTTTTTTTGTATACACAGCTTTCACATTTTTACCTACAGGAAAGCCTATAGGCTTACCTGTAGGTAAAATAAATATCTCCTAAACCTGTACGGTTTAGGAGTTATTCACCTTGCATGCAGCCGCTGACCTCAGTGGCGTATGCGCTCTGAAGGTCCGGTGGATGCTGCCGGAAAATCAGAGCTCCTTGCTGTGCATACTAGCTCATTATGCCTTTGCCTTACAGGTTTTTTTTTTTTCTTCTTTTTTTTTTTTTTTTTGCGGGCATACAACCGCTTTAAATCAGGACAGCTGGTACGGGGAAAAGATCCCCGGCTTGCTGTCACAGGAGTGCGGGGGGACAGCTGCAGGATTGGGAACATGTTACATGTTCCACCTTAAAAACGGGTTGAAAGTTGAACTTATTCTTTACGTGAGATATCTGCTAATCTGTAGGCAATTTTTAAGCTGGGTTCACACTGTGTGGGGCCATGGCTCACCGTTTCAGGTCCGAATTGTTGACTAAATTTGGACCTGAAGCTGAGCCAAAGACTCATTCTATGCATTAAGATACAAAAAAACTTGTGCAGTAGCCCCCGTAATACCTGAGCCTGATCTTCCTCCAGCGATGTCCACGAGTGCCCGTCCAGAGCTCTCACTTCTGATTGGCTGAGACACGGCAGCGGCGCCATTGGCTCCCGCTGCTGTCAGTCAGAATCAGTTGGCCAATCAGGAGAGAGGGGGCGGTGTTGAATCCACGGCTCTGTGTCTGAATGGACACGCAGAGCTTTGGCAGGAGTGCCCCCACAGCAAGCTCCTTGCTGTGGGGGCACTCAACATAAGGGAGGGGCCAAGAGAGCTCACGAGGGACCCGAGAAGAGGAGGATCTGGGCTGCTCTGTGCAAAACCAACTGCACAGAATTGGTAAGTAGAAGGCCTCATACACACTGGATGGTTTTGGATGTTTTTACAGCTGCCGTTTTTGGCTTCAGACGGTTTTTTTCTACAGTCAAACTCCCCGTCGTGTTCTCTTATGTGTCCATGCACACATAGGCTGTTATCAACTGTTTTTGGCTGTAAAAAAAACCCCCAAAACTAGTGGGTTTTGAGAGGTAGTTCTCAGCTGTAAAAATGCTCTAACATCAAATGCCGATAAATGCTCAAAAACGCAGCTCACCAGCTGTTGCAAAAATGTTGAAAAACTCACTGCAAAGTTACTGTCTTTTTTGTAACGTCCAGTAGGGCTGGGGAAAAAATCAATTTAAATATTGAATCGAGTTGAGAGGTCAAATTGATTCAAAATTTCAGCAAATCGATTTTTTTTTTTTTTTCACCAGGACCAGTGCTGACACCGCGCCGGTCCTGAGGAGCTGCAGGCAGGAGTTCTTAGGCGAGGCCACGGCTTCGGCCTAGTCCGCGTCATCCCGCCTAAAAACTCCTGCCCGCAGCTCCTCAGGACCGGTGCGGTGTCCGAAAAATCTTGAATCGAGTTTTTTTTTTTTTTTTGTTTTTTTTTTTAAATCGCAGATTTTTTTTTTTTGAGAAAATCGCCCAGCTGTAACGTCCAGTGTGCATGAGGCCTAAGATGTTTGTTATTTTTCAAGAAAATAAAAAATCACTTTACAATCCCTTTTAAGCTGGCTACACATTATACAATTTTCTTGTACAACTTTCCTTTAGATTTACCAAAATCAGATAATAATGAGGTCAAACCTTAACACTTTCAAATGGTATGCAATCAGGCAGGCCCTTGCACTACATAGTTGAAGGTAAATCTAAAGGAAATTGAACAACCAAAATTGCTTTAGAATAAGAGGGAGGTGAAGCCTCCATTAATCTACATGTAATATCCTACCTTTTTATTGTGTTAGCTTGTTTAATGGGCATGGAGGTGGAGGAAGGGAATGGGCTGTCATTTACCACTGTATATATGCCCACATTTGTGACTCTATAGTCACATGGGCTGCTCAGATGTGATAGGGAGGAAATGCTCAGAATAGACACTCGCTGAAAACTGAGCATGTGCAGAGTTGCCACCACCGCTGCAAAATCCTTAGCTGAATTGGGGACATGGACAGAAGGTGGAGATAGAGAGAAACAGAATACATAAAACTAATCTCATAGTGACTGAGTGAGCATGAACTGTATGTATTGATAGTTTTTTATGATGTGGGTTTAGTGGCACTTTAACTGAATGCAGTGTGTCGGTCTCGATGGCACAGCCCATGCTCGGTGATGTCCAGTCTTCTAATGCAGGCTGCATGGTAACATCTGAGGACATCTGGTCTACAAAGCCACCTTTGTTGGGTACTCTGTGCAGGTCTATGCCTTTAATTGTAATATTTCTTAGGCTGATGATCTGCTTTGTACTTGCACACACGTCTACATTTATTCTGACATGTCCCCATACATCAGACAGCACTAGTGCTATGGCTCAGATATGCGAGTCTGAAACAAATATAGAAGCTTTAAGTTTCCACTTGGCTGTGCCAGGTATTGGCTTTATAATATCTCTTTCTACTGAGAAGCTCTCCAAAAGGTGCAGCTGTGAACCGGTTTCATCTTGCACTGTGTAGCTATGTTGGCAAGCCTCTAAATGTAAGGTATGCCGTCGGCCCCACTGTCTCTGTTCAGGCCGGTCTCTGTTACCAGGAGACAAGAGCCAGGGGATTGGAGGGCATCTTGAGCTATGAGGCCAACTGATTTGCTCCCTGCCACTCCATGAAAGTAAAAATAGAGTTAGTGGAAAATGCTGCGTGGATGACATGTCCTAGACGGGCTTCTTCTACTACCTGCTGCAGCTTTGACGACTCACACCGATCAACGTCCTGAGCCAGGAGCTCCTAACGGTGCTCAGGCGCTGGTGGTGTCTCCTTGGTTTTGAAGATATCCATCGGGCTTTGGAAAAATGATTGCCCTAAGCGAAAAGCTGATTGCGGACTGCAGCAAAGGAATCAACAAGGTGGCAAAGTTTCTCAAAGGAGGATTTGGTGCTCCGAAGCTTCAGGCTGCTTTTCAAAATGCCAAGCAAGCTAAAATGTTGTTGGCAGGTATAAGATGTTCTGTTCAGTTTCCTTGATTTTTCAGACTATTTTCAGCCGTTCTTGGTGTGGTGTTGCAGGGATTCTCCGAGTCTTGGCCAGTCTTCTACTAGAGGAAATTGCTGAGGGGCTTAAAGAAATAGCAAAAAGTCGTCTGTGTGCATCAAAAAAGGTCCGGCTTCCTCTTCCTGCATTGCGGACATGTTATTCATGCTGGGGACTTCTACATTTTTTAATGGCCTTCTTTTCCTTTTTTTTTTTTTTTTTCTGTTGGCTTTTTGACTTGCCAGCGTGTTCCCCCCCCCCCTCCTTACAGTTCAGCGATTATCATTTCCTGTCTGCCTTCCTAAATGAAAAGGCACTATTCACAATCTCATTCCAGAATCCTGCATTAGCATTTACAGCTAGCAATGAGATTCAGAGGGAGTTATTTTCACAGCTCATACTCATGCCTGTAAACTTTGAAATGCAGCTTTTCCAACACTTCCAGGCTTTTCATGGGGTGAGGAAGGGGGTTCAAGACAGTATAGCGTTGTTCTATAGCTAGTATTATAGTTTGCGCTACAGATACTCTACTGCAGCACTTCATATCCATCAGAGTGCTTAGAGAGCTAGCCATGTGCTCCTCAACGACCAGTCTTGGTTGAGTCTACTGCAGTGAGATGCGGTTGCTTGTTGTGAATTGTTACTTATGCCTAGTACACATGATAAGAATATTAGACTAATAATTTTTTTTTTTTTTTTTTTTTTGCATGCTAGTCTCCTACGAAAAACCAATAGATTACTAAAGTTATGAAAGTTCTTGTATGACGAAATACAACTTCAGAAGTGATGTATTCTGTCGTTTGCAAGCGTTGCGTGGTCTTAGTAATGCAATTTTTTTTTTTACAAGCAGTATACTAATTGCACAATAAGAAACTTTTTCTCTTTGGATAATTTTGGATGAACTGTTGTGATCGGCTCTCAAAAGCTGTGCACTAATGATCAAATTATCGCATGGTCACTTCAAAAGTGGTATTTTTTGTCCGATTTTCTCATGCTAGAAATTAGTTCTGTTATTTTGAGCATGCAAAAAATGTTTTTGTTCTTTAAAAAGGAACATTTTAATGAGATTTAAATTTGGAACAGTGTGTTTATTTTGTTGTCTGAATGTATCCAGTTTGTTTAGCAGTTTTGATTTTTGACAAGGTTTAATATGGAATTTTATATGTCGGCTTATTTATTATTCTACTACACCCTATTTACACCTAATAGATTTAAATTGTTTTTCCCAAAGCACTTCAGCACTCAACATCAAGATACCCATTATATTTAGTTGTGCCCTTCCCACCTGAGTGTGGATTATAGCTTGTTGATTGAAGCTCAAAGTACGTGAGCATCTTTTGGCCAGAGTTGCATTCTTTTGGACCCTCGAGGCCAGTGTTTCTCAACTCTAGTCCTCAAGGTGCCCCAACAGGTCATGTTTTCAGGATTTCTCTCAGATGAAACGGCTGTGGTAATTACTAAGGCAGTGAAACTGATCAAATCACCTGTGCAAAATAATGGGTAGGCTGAAAACATAATCTGTTGGGGTGCCTTGAGGACTGGAGTTGAGAAACCCTGCTTTAGACCAGGGTTCTCAAACTGGCGGCCCTCCAGCTGTTGCGAAACTACAAGTCCCATTATGCCTCTGCCTGTGGGAGTCATGCTTGTAACGGTCAGCCTTGCAATGTCTCGTGGGACTTGTAGTTTCGCAACAGCTGGAGGGCCCCCAGTATGTGACCCCCTGCTCTAGACCTCCATGGCAGTGCCTGAAAATGTATTTTTGTTTGATTTCTAGCCTCTCCTAGTAACCAGCATTCCATTGGCTAAAACAAAAATGCTCCGACCTGAAAATGCCCAAAGAACATGTGTACAGGCTCCAAAATCACCTGAAAACGCTCAAGTGTGAATGGGAGCTAAGGGTGTGCTATATATTATAAGCTTGCAGAATTGAATCGTCAACATCTTAGACCAGGGTTCCATAAAATACTAGGGTTCCCCCAGAGGTTGCTAGGGGTTCCTTGAGCAATTTCTGCCTCTTGGGGTTCCCACTGACACCCTTGATCTTTTTAGCTATCTGTAAGGGGGTAATTCTTTCCAATATCTACAAGTGTAAGGAGCATTCTTCCCCCTGACCACCACACTAATGTCTCATGAGTTCTAGATATAGTCATTTTTAGCAGGGGTTCCCTGAGACTGGAAAGTTATTTCAAGGGTTCCTCGGAGTTGAGAGGCTGTCTAAGACTGTGCAAACTGCTAAAGGTACGGAATGAATTGTGGATTGAAGCACATAGACATATTGTCCCAATGTCTTGGCATGTAGCAAGTTGGGGAATGCAAACCCTTAAGGGTGGTCCATTGTTACAGAACAAGAATTAATTGCGTTCAGAATTCAGTGTTGTAAAATATTTTGTTGTCTTTTTTTTTTTGTTTTCCAAAATGGCTGCACTTTTGGTTTGTGTCAGCCAGTGTGATCTGAAACATGTGTACATAGTAAAAATGCAAGTTTTAACCCCTCTATGTGCCGCCCTTTCTTTTACTGTGTAATGACTTTGTGGCGGTGAGGTGCTAAAGGAACCTGATCACCTTTTACCAATCTGTCATTTTATTGCATTGATTTGACTTCTAGCAAAAAAAAGTGCAATGCTATATCAAAAAAGAAAACAGAAAAAGCTTTTATCGCCAATAGTTTTTTCAACAGAACATTTATTGAGTTGGCTGATAATATATGAGCTTTTAGCCTCGTAATCTTCAAAGCTGAATAGGTTCCACTTTTCTGTGGAAATTCCAGACAGCCATGTGGGCGCGTTTTTATATCTGCATGCGGTTCTCCTTCAAGGAATGAACCTTTGAAGAGAAGCATGGGGTGCACTTTGCCCTTCACTCCAGTGCTGATTATGCAAGTCTCAGCGGCCTGTGAGAGCAGAAAGATTAAACGCTTGCAATATGGTCCGAGGTAGCTGCTTGCCTGTAAATTGCACAGGATTAAGAGGGGTTATTGTTTAATTCCTGTAAGCAGAGGATTAATTGTTCTCTTGTCTCCTGACAGTATAATGAATGCTTTTTCTTTATGGGGCTTTGGTTTTGTTTCGTTTGGATGCCTAAGTTATTAAATGGGTTATAGGACAAAGGAAGCAAGTCATTTGGAAATATCTTTTCGAGCAACTGGCGATTCGGAATTTTTAATAACGTGGCCAGGTTTGGTGCAGGTTTAGTTACGTTCCTTTTTGGCCTGTGGTAAGCTGAATGGACTTCTGAGTGTCTACGTGTCGTAGGGCTTATATGGTTTCCAGGTGATTTTATTTTTATAAAATTAGATCTAAACCTTAACTGAATGGCATTTAGCTTGCGAAAGCTCTGTGTAGGGCTGAAACAACTAATCGATTAATCGACAACTAATCGATTATGAAAATAATTGTCAACTATTTTCATAATCGATTAATCGACCAGCAGATTACTTGGCCTGCATACAGAATGCATTATTTGTTTACATATCAGGAAATACAGTGCAGCACACATACAGCTCAGTACACCGTCCATACATGTCAGGAAGTGCTTGAGAACTTGTGAATGTGTGAGGAGCAATGCCTCATGGGACATGTAGTCCTGGGCAGGAAGTGAGTGGGTCTAAAAGCAGAAGTTTTTACCTTGTTATAGGGGCACACTATACTATAATTTGCAGCTTGCTATTGGGGCACTCTGAAGGCAGGAGGAGCCAGAGGCATCGGTGGGGGACCCCAGAAGAGAAGAATCGGGGCTGCTCTGTGCAAAACCATTACACAGAGCAGGTAAGTAATACCATGTTTGTTTTAAAAAAAATGACTTTAAAGACTTTGTGCAGGGAAGATCAGCATCTGAACCCAGAGAAGGTAGAGGCTAATAGACTGGAGGTAATAGAAGGCATTACAATTACATTTAAAGTAAACTTTTACATGGAGGCAAGCCACATTACTTGGAGGCAGGGCACATTTCAAGGAGGCAGGGCACATTACATGGGAGCAGGGCACATTACATGCGCCCCAGTGTGAATGGGGTCTAAATAAAAAATGTGATCTCTGAGTCTAATGATATTTACCAGATTCAACCTCCAATAGTATATACAGTATATCTCTTCTGTCTGTTATTCTCAGAGTGGATCAGAGATTTAGCTCCCTAATCATATAGATGATTATTTATATTTACCACTGCATATAGATTTTGAAGAATAAATTGCCTTTTTTTAAACTTTACATATTAAATTATACACTACACATTTTTTAAGGTTATTAATCGAAACAATAATCGGCCAACTAATCGATTATGAAAATATTCATTAGTTGCAGCCCTAGCTCTGTGGCTCATAAGCAGTTCCTATTTTTTTTTTTTTTCTTTTATACTTTTGTTATATCTCAGTGCTTCTAATTTACTTGCACTTCCTGTCTGTATGAACTCCCACTGCATTGCTTTTCTTAAGGACAGCAGGCCATGACTGCAATTTACATCAGTTTGTAATCTCTATTGGGAAAGTGTGTGGCAGGATGACAACACTTAAGAACAATTGGGACGTAAACAGAGCGTTGTCATTTTATAACAGGAAGTGCGATCAAGGAACTTTTTTCCTTTTTTCTAAAAAAAAAAAAGATTGAAAACAACTTTAAAAGAGATGTGTGGATTATTGTTTTAAAGAATCCTGCTTTATCTAGGTGGATGCAGTAATAGCTCTGATGAATTTGGGGGGGGGGGGGGCGGCTGGCTCAGGCTCTCAGCGTCTCTGTGATGCCAACCGACTTCAGCCCGCTGTCTGCTGAAAGTGGGTCACAGGACGAACGGCACTCCTTTCTTCCACAAGAGAAGTACAGCCAAATGCGTTTTACCTGCGATTCTCCTTTAACTGTGCCTGGGTGCTGTTTATAAACTTAGGCCGGCCATGCACGGTTCGAATCTGGACCAGTTTAGCAGGAAACTGGCAAGATTCGAACCGTGTTTGGGCAGGCTGAATGTACCATGTTGATCGAACAACTTGGGTACTACCAGCATGTCAGGTTTTACCTGCTATAGCCGAGGTTTTACCTGCTATAGCTACTAGCAATAATCCATGATCTTCTAGCGGGGACGGCTTCTCCTGCCCCTCCACCGGGAGAAGGCAATGGCCCGGCAGAAGAGATTCCTGCATCAACACTGTGTTATTGGGGGGAATCGAGCACATTTCTTTCCTGCAACCACAGGAATTTGCTCCATGTATGGTCAACCTTCGTTTAGTTTGTGTAGTGTGCAGTCTGAATCAGGACCAATTGGATGAGGTTTATCCGGGGCATGGTTCACTACGGTGTGGACCAAGCACAGAACTTTCTCATAGATAGCTGAGAACTCATGGAGCGCTCAGCAGGGATCGCTGTGGTATGGCTGGCAGAGGTGATGATGTAAGCATGCCCAGGGATGCTACCTTGGAGCACAGTGTGAGCGGGCACCAGCAGGGAGAGGGGTGAAGGGACAATCGTACCCAGGCATGGTTGGATCACAGTGCGACTACCCTCCTTACATTACATAACATGTTGGATATTTGAAAATATTTTAGCAGTTAGGTCATCTTTTAACTTGTTTTATAAAACCAAAGAAAGGGAAATGAGAAGAAACCTTAGCAAACCAAATTCTTTCATTGTGAAGCCCTGTTGATTACTATTACCAATTTTGTTCAGATGGACTTTTTCTCCTCCTCTGGACTGGCTAATTGAATAATCCCCTATAATACGGCTTGATATTTACCAAGTAATTGCAGCAGGACTTTTTTCATCAAGCAGTATAGAGGTTAACGTTCAATCTGTTATGCAAGCACATCCCCAAGTGTCCTGAGGGTTCCATGACTTCACCTGTGGTGGAGAGAAGCTCCTCACTGGGTTCCAAGACCTGGGATGGGGTGATGAGTTGCTGCTTGATCTTCTCAGGGATATTTCCACCAGTGGGAAGAAAGATTCTATCTGAACTGGAGGATCATTGGCCTGTTGTATTAAACCCAAAAGCAAACATTTATTATAATATTATTTAGGATTTATATAGCGCCAACAGTTTGCACGGCACTTTACAACATGAGGGCAGACAGTACAATTACAATACAATTCAATACAGGAGGAATCGGAGGGTCCTGCTCATTTAGAGCTTATTACAGCTTACTATTTCTTAGATGTGATGGCTGCATTTGTTTTTTTTCTTTTTTAGGCTTTTTCCTTTATTTTCACTTTGATATCTGCCCAGTAATTCTGTTTTTCAAAAGAACAAGTGGTCCTGCAGATGTTATCAGTTACAGGAATGAGACAAACCATTTACTACTACTGACAGGGGTGCTTAAACTGATCAGCTGTTTTTTCTGTAAAAGCTTCATGCTAAAAGGAAAAACTGTTTGGTTTAACTGCTTATAAAGGTTGAGCATGAGTTTGTTTTTGTATATAAATCTGCTGGTATATCTAACCCCTCCCAATCACTCATAGCAACCAGTTGGTCAAATGAAAAGTTTTGCAGGACACTGGTGCATAAAATAATGAAGGCTGCCATTGGCCAGCTCTCCGTGGAAAAGGTTTCCTTAACGGCATGCTGATCTAGTGGCCTCAAAGCTTTGAGGACCCATTCACACTTGTGCATTAAACGTCCCCTAAAATGCATGCGTTGGCTCACATTACCACAACACGGTGCTATGTACCTGCTCTATATCTAATGCGGTGCTAATATTTGTGAATAGCACTCAAATGCATTGTACAGTAGTGGAGTCCTGCAGTGTACTACGGCACCGCGTGTTTTGGGGTGCTGCATTATAGAAAAGAAAGGTTGTGCACTTTATTTTCTTGCTGTTGTTGTGCTTTGGCATTCATAACGAAGGCACATTAAAGCAGAACTTCATTCTCCCAACATTGATTATTTTTAAAACTTATGATGCTAGCATTAGTAGATAGGAAAGTATATCATATTTACTTATGTTACATTTTTTTTTTCCTCATTTCTTCAGTTACTTCCTGGTTTTATGCCTAGGCAAATTATGTCCTACATCCCACGAGTCTTCGGGAGGGGAGGAGGGGTTTTCTCAGCTAAGCACACACTTTCCTGCATGCATGCTTGAGCTAATGACAGATGGATTCCAGGAAGTAAACGCTACATGAATCATTTGCCCTTACTCAAGATGGCCATGGCCAGAAATGCTAGGGGAAGCTTTTTAAAGCGATTTCTAATAAAAATAGTATAGGAGAGTTTGGTTTGAGTATTAGAAATTAAATAGTGTTTTTGGTTTGTGGTGCTCAAATTGCAGTGAAGATCGGCTTTAAAGTGTTAGTAAACCCACAACAGTAAAATCTGTCTGTATATGCAGTATAGCATGCTTGTTATACTCACTGTGGAACTTAAGGGGTTAATCCTCTGCATGTGTAAAAAGGCTGTTTGATCCTGTATGCACAGATCCTCCTCTTCTCCTTCCACTGACTCCAGAACAGGTCTGATAAGACAGAGCTACTGGAGTCAGACTGCACACGCTCAGTTTGGTGTGTATTGCTAGAGTGTGTTTTTTTTTCTTGGGAGGATGCATCTGATCAGCACAGGGCCAATCAGCACTGTCCAGGCAAAGGGTCAGGGGTCCTTGATCATGATAGGACAGCTCGGTGCAGTATGAAAACTCCTTCTACAAGCTTTAACCAGAAACTGATAGAAGTCACAGGACTGCTATATACTAGTGATGAGAAAAGGGATTTAGCAGTTTATATTTACTAAAACTAGTGCCTTTCCATGTTCTGTGTACTGTGGGAGACCAGATATAGTGAATGTAGGCTCCTGGGTTCAGTAACACTTTAAAGCACACATACACTAACACATGCAAAGGATCATTAGCTCCATTTCCACTTGTGCGACTTTGAGTGCAGCTTTGATCTGACTTTACACACTCTGGATCAAAGTGGCATCAAGATAATGCAGGCACTTTTTTAAAGTTGCTGCATAGATTGGAATGGGTGCCATTGAAATCAATAGACTGACTTGTCATGCGACTTTGTGTCAAGTCACATGACAAGTCGCACTAATGGCCCTCCATAGTTGACCTGGAATAGGTGTGCAGATTTCACTGTCTGACTTTGCTTGCTCCACAATTGTTTCAGGCCTGTGACTCGGGGTGTGTTGTAGTCGGGACCCCGTACTTTTGCTAGCTTATGATTGCATAGTCAACGTTAACCAAGCTTCACCTTGTACATTCACATTGCTAAGTGAACAGCCTCAGCCCCTTCTGTGCAGATCAGCAAAGAGTAATCTAGAGGATGGTGAAATGTGCACACCGACCGACACATTAAAAGCACCCGAGAGATGGCGTCTAAACGTTCGAGGAAAGAATGCCATTCTGTGGGGTGGATTGACATTAAACACAGCACAGTGCAGAGTGCAGCCGCCGGACTGAGTAATCCCGCTCTTCAGCTTCTCTGCCGCTTGTTGCTACAGCTGTGTTCCAGTTATAATGCATCTTTTCAGCCTGAAAGCTTGTAAGAGCTTTTCCTGTTCAAATCATGTTTATGTTGGATCCAGTCGGTGCGCTCCTCCACAATCAGCAGTTTTTTTTTTTTTAGAATTTTGCTGCCGAAGCGGGGCCCGGCTGGAACATATTTCTGCTCAAACATGGCCGCCATCTTGCTACAGTCTCGAATGAATGGGAGTTTATAAGAAAACAGATGTCTTTGCCAGCTGCTCAGCAGCGATCAGCCCTTCTGTAAACATCCTTTTCAATAATTTAACCAGTCCCCTTTGGTACGCAGGGGGGGGGGAAGGGGGGGGGGGGACGCTCCATTTTCTTCCCTTGTGATCTGCTTTTAAAGTAAATATTTGAGATGTGCCATAATCTGGGGAATTTTATTGGTGTATGGCAAGATACGGTGGTGGGTGGCGGGCTTCTGAAATATGAAAGAAAACCTTACAGAGCGTAATAACGGCAGCCAGGGTAGCGCAGGTCCAAAAAAACGTGTGTGTGTGTGTGTGTGTGTGTGTATATATATATATGTGTGTATATATATATGTGTGTGTATATATATATATATATATATGTGTGTGTGTGTGTGTATATATATATATATATATATATATATATATATATATAATATATATATTTATCGCCACAAATTTTGGATGTGGTAAAGAAAAATGCCTATAAATGGTTCACACAGGGGCGGCTTGAAAGTTGCCCGACTCCCGTCCGACTCTGAAGCCGCCCCATACAGCGCGTCCTGCAAAACGACTTCTGCATAGAAGTCAATGCAAGCCGCTCCAAAGTCGCCCCAAAGTAGTACAGGGACCTTTTTCTAAGTCAGAGCGACTTGAGTTGCTCCTATTAGAACAGTTCTATTGCACTGCATGGAATGTGACTTGTCAGGTCGCCCTGATGCAGGAATGCTAGGCTGGAAAAAAAAAAAAAAAAAATCTGCGAACAACTGAGGCCGCAAACTCTGAGCCACGAGTTTGCAGGGGTTGTCTGTGTGTGCGTATATGTATGTGTGTGTTTTTATTTTTATATATATATATATATTTATATATATTTATATAATGTGGAACTCTATTGGCAAATATAGAATTACCAAAATGGCATGATTTTTTTTGACATATAAAATTGTGTTATATATATATATATATATATATATATATATATATATATATATATATATATATTTATAATATAAATTGTGTGTGTATATGTATATATATATATATATATATATATATATATATATATATATATATATTTTCACACAATTTTATATGTAAAAAAAAAAATCATAATGCCATTTTGGTAATTCTATATTTGACAACAGAGTTCCATACAGGAATGCTTTCCTAGGATGATTAACCTATTAAAACGTGTACAGCTTTCTCTCCAAAAATTCAGGCCGCCTATCCCTCTGTACACAGTACATAAGTTTGTCTGTGGCGCCCTCTACCTGTAGATGTTTGTACAGCTCTCGTCTAGTTTGTTTTCTGATAACGTTGTGCAGTATGCCATGCTAATTGTTCAGCCTCCCTTGTAGACAGAAGCGATGAATGCAACATTTGCTCAGACATGTCAAATACCAAATGTTTGCACGGAGTTTAAACTTTAACTCGCACACTGTGGTTTCTATGTAGGCTGGTGCTTCAAGCTGAGGACTAATGACTTTCCTATAATTTTTTTTTTTTTTCCCCTCTTGCAGCTTTCACACTGCCTGATTTGACGGAGCAGTTTGCGCCGCCAGAGATTGCCCCGCTGGTCATCATCAAGCTGGTGGAGGCTGTAGAAAGAAAAGGTATGTTCAGGGTTTATTCATGGCTTGGAGCTGCTAGCCGCTGTCATTCATTCTTCTAGGAGTGCAGCAAAGTATTCTTTTATTCCTGCAATTTATTGTAAGTCAAATCAAAATCTGATAAATATGGCAAACACATTTATATGGTCTTGCGGTTGCGGGGCTCAAAATTGCATCAATATTGAAATCATTCCTCGTGGAAGAATGTTCTTTTTAGAGATTATTATTATACAGGATTTATATAGCACCAATGGTTTACACAGCACTTTACAACATGGGAGCAGACAGTACAATTACAAGACAGTTTCCTACTAATAGTAGGAATCAATTTAATGCTACAATACAATTTAATACTAATAGTAGGAATCAGAGGGCCCTGCTCATTAGAGCTTCATCATGTTAAATAACAATTTTACACATTGGGTGAGATTTACTAAAACTGGAGAGTACAAAATCTGGTGCAGCTCTGCATAGAAACCAATCAGCTTCCAAGTTTTGTCAAATCTTAATTGAACAAGCTGAAGTTAGAAGCTGATTGGCTACCATGCACAGCTGTACCAGATTCTGAGTACTCCAGTTTTAGTAATTCTTCCCCATTGCACGATTGTTAATCTTCGTCTGTAGGAGAGTAGTCATACCTATTTATCACATGGAACCCCCCCCTGTACACTGACTTTGTAATTCTGCATATTACTGAAGAAAAATTATTAGTTTGGAAAGTTCCTTTTAAAAAAATTTTTTTATATAATTAATCCCCCAATCTTGGCAATTTTATTTATTTTTGTATGTAATAATCTTATTCACTTTTTTTTTGTTTACCAAAATAAATAGAAGAGCTAAAAAAAAAGTAGACCAATACATATTGACCTAAACTAATGAGGACTTTTTTTTTTTGGTGGGGGGGGGGGGGGGGAATATTTATTATATATAACGCAGAGGTGCTAAATACCACCGAAAGAAAGCAAGAAAGCTCTATTTGTGGGGGGGAAAAAAAGGATGTCGGTTTTGTCTGCGTACAGCTTCGCATGACTGCTCAATTGTCGGTTAAAGCGACGCAGTGCCGTATCGCAAAAAACGGCCTGGTCATTAAGGGGGAAAATCTTGCGGTCTGTAAGTGGTTAATAAAAGTCAGTGAAAGCTGCTCCGAAGTCGCCCCCAAGTATTACAAGAAGCTTTTTCTAAGTTGGAACGACTTAAGTCGCTCCGATTAGAACGGTTCCATTGCTATGCATGGAGCGCGACTTGTCAGGAGGCTAAGTCACCTGACAGGTCGCCTCAGTGTGAACCGAGTCTAATGCCGCGTACACACGGTCGGACTTTTCGTCTACAAAAGTCCGACAGCCTGTCCGACAGACTTCCGACGTACCTTCGGCGGACTTGCGGCAGACTTTCTTACGAACGGACTTACACACACACGACCACACAAAAGTACGACAGCCTAGTACGCGGTGACGTACACCAAGTCCGACGAGACTATAAAACGGAAGTTCAATAGCCCGTACGACACCCTTTGGGCTCCTTCTGCTAATCTCGTGTTTATCTCGTGTTAGTAGAAGTTTGGTGAGAGACGATTCGCGCTTGTGAGACTCGTATTTTTCAGTTCGTTTTAACTGTTGTTCAGTCTGTGCTTGTGAGGTTTGTATCTGCTTTTCAGTGCGTTTGGTCAGTTGGCATTGAGAAATCTTTGTTTTATTGGCCGCTCGTTCCTGATTTTCAGGTCGTTCTTCACAGGCCTTGCTGTTCTTCAGTGCGTTCTGTTTAGTGCGTTCTGACCAGCCGACCGTTTTGAAGCCATGTTACCTGTACGTACTCGTCGTAGAGCTCGTGCATTGTATGTGCTTGGTGCTGTAGTTTATTCTTCAGCCCAAGACCAGTCCATGAACAGGGCGAGGAGGAGTTCATGGACCAAGAATTGGTTGCTTCAGCGTGACCAGTTCTGTCACATGCCTTTGCTCCGTGAGATCCGTGAGAATAATCCTGAGGATTTCAGGAACTTTCTCCGGATGACGGACCCCGTTTTTGACAGTTTGTTGGCTTTGCTGACCCCCTATATCAGCAGGCAGGATACCTGCATGAGGCAAGCCATCACTCCGGAGCAGAGGCTGGTCGCTACCTTGCGGTATTTGGCCACAGGGAGAAGCCTGCAGGACCTTAAGTTCTCGACAGGCATCTCCCCCCAGGCTCTGGGGATCATTATCCCAGAGACCTGTTCTGCCATCATACAGGTCCTGCAGAAGGACTATATTAAGGTAAGATATTTTTCTTTTATTAGTATCACATGTTCTTTTATGTAATCTTTGATAATGTGATGTATTTCTTGCTTCAAACACTACTTACCATCATTGCAATATAGTGTGAATGTCCCCTTTTTATCCTCACACATGCTGGATTTTTTTCCTGTTATTTTTTGTCATGCATGTATATTTTCCTTCAATAACCTTCCCAGCATGAAGTGATGGGAACATATCCACCTAGTCTACTCATTTGGAATGTATTTTGTTTGAGTGTATTTAGTGTGCTGCTAATGAGCAATTATCTAGATTTCACAAAACCCCCCCCCCCCCCCCCCCACCTAAACTCACTCCAAATAGTTTGCTGCTAATGAGCAATTATCTAGATTTCACAACCCCCCCCCCCCCCCCCACCTAAACTCACTCCAAATAGTTTGCTGCTAATGAGCAATTATCTAGATTTCACAACCCCACCCCCCCCCCCCCCACCTAAACTCACTCCAAATAGTTTGCTGCTAATGAGCAATTATCTAGATTTCACAACCCCACCCCCCCCCCCACCTAAACTCACTCCAAATAGTTTGCTGCTAATGAGCAATTATCTAGATTTCACAACCCCACCCCCCCCCCCCCCCCCACCTAAACTCACTCCAAATAGTTTGCTGCTAATGAGCAATTATCTAGATTTCACAACCCCACCCCCCCCCCCCCCACCTAAACTCACTTCAAATAGTTTGCTGCTAATGAGCAATTATCTAGATTTCACAACCCCACCCCCCCCCCCCACCTAAACTCACTCCAAATAGTTTGCTGCTAATGAGCAATTATCTAGATTTCACAACCCCCCCACCCCCACCCTCGTTAAAATTTGCTGGAATGTTCTGTGGTGTTGATTTGTCTAAAGCAAATATATGTTGCACTTTGCAAAATGCATGTGCACTCTACAAGTGCATTTGTTCCAGTGCTTTAGTAAATGAGCAGAAGCTCTGCTAATTTCCATCATCAAATCATATGCAAGCCTCAAAGTGTTTTCATTAATTGCCCTTGCATGTGATTGTGTACTCCTTGCAACATGAATGCCTTTTTACATTACCTCATTTACTGTAAGCTGGTTAGCAACTGCACCTGCAGAGTGCGACAACTGCAGTCTTGTAGCCTTTTTAGTCCCTAAATTCCTGCGTGTCCTAAAAGTAATTTTTTTTTAGGGATTTCACAACCCCCTAAAATGTAATCAATGTTCCATCAGAGGGGGTGAGCAATCTGATAAGTGTGCCTTTCCATATTAGTTATTCCAGAACAATTAAATTATTGAATGTTATACTGATGCTGGGGAATAATGTTTTTAATTGTCTAATTTTCTTGCAATGTTAGCTTCCAAATTAATTGATTTTGGTTTTCTTGTTTGATTCCCAGTTTCCTTCAACGCCACAGGAATGGCAGACTGTGGCATCCCATTTTGCCAGCCGTTGGGACTTTCCCAATTGTGGAGGGGCTATAGATGGGAAACATGTCCACATTGTGCCACCACCCCATTCGGGGTCATATTATTTTAATTATAAGGGGTTCCACAGTATTGTTTTAATGGCGGTGGTGTCGGCACACTATGATTTTTTATATGTGGACGTGGGGAAGAATGGCCGGATGTCGGATGGAGGAGTATTTGCCCAGACGGAGTTCTGCCAGCGTCTCCAGAGTGGTGGCCTGGGATTGCCACCTGATGAGGATAACGTGGAAGGACTCCCCTTTGTCTTCATTGCCGATGAAGCCTTCGCTCTCAGCAAGCACCTCATGAGGCCATTCCCCCAAAGAACCCTCACCCCGGAGAGGAGGGTTTTTAATTACCGGCTGGCCAGAGCTAGAAGAGTGGTTGAGAATGCGTTTGGAATTCTGGCCAGCCGGTTCCGCCTGTTTCAAACAGCCATTAATTTGGCGGAATACAAACTTAATTTTATCATTTTATCGTGCTGCATTCTGCACAACTTTTTAAATAAGCATGCTCCAAATTATATAGGCACAGTTGGGCCTGATGCCGGACAAATAGAAGCCAACCTTACAGGCCTGGATACTGTCCGTACTGGCTTGGCCCCCCAAAGTGCCCGTCAAGTTAGACAGCAATATGTTAATTATTTTATGGGTAGGGGGGCCATTGCAATGGGCCAGGATATATAATTTTTGACAATAAAAAAATTATTGATGAAATCTTGCATTATATTTATTGCTTGCCTTTCTTTTGGGCTGTCTCCTAGGTTATGGTCGAGCAGTTGTAGTGCCAACTGTATTGTAATTTTAAATGTCTAAATAAG
>NC_133324.1:118845727-118943227 GCF_042186555.1 Aquarana catesbeiana | reverse complement strand
ACTCCTCAAGATCCCAATTTTCTGGTACACCGACTTTTTCCAGCGTTGACTTCCTCTTTATTTTATTTTGACCATGAATAAATGGATATTTTTTGAGTTTAGCAAAAGACTTTATGTGTTTTCTTTGAAATCATTGATTTTACACACAATGTTAAATTAACAAGGGACAACAATCTCATTGAGTTTGAAAAAAAACACACCAAAAATACATTACTAATGTTAATAATGTTCAAGTGGTGAGTCTTGAAAATCAAAAAAATTACGTAACCAAAAACGGTGCTTTGGGTTAACTTTATCTAAAAACTAAAAAATAAACACTATAAAAAAAAAAAATAATAATGGGTTCTTTGTGTTAACTTTACAAACCTAAAAAAAAAAAAAAAAAAAAAAAAAGGGGGAAAAAGTATTATTAGTATGGAAACATTGTTTTAAAAAGGCATACTATATCATTCATGAGATCAAAGAGAAAAAGAATCCAGAAATCAGTTTGGGAGAACTCTGATTATGAACAGCAAAACACCTTCGTTCTTTAGAGCCTTCGTAAAGAAGAAATAAAATGCGCTGCATTGAACGATCACAGATTTTGCAGCGTGATGAATGTGCTACCTACAATACGAACACTAGTTTTACTAGACCGAGTGCTTCCGTTTAGTTTTTGCTTATGAGCATGCGTCGTTTTTTTGTCCGTCGGACTAGCATACAGACGAGCGGACTTCGGGGTCCGTCGTACTTACGACGTAAAGATTTGAAGCATGCTTCAAATCTAAAGTCCGTCGGATTTTAGGCTAAAAAAGTCCGTTGAAAGTCCGGAGAAGCCCACACACGATCGGATTACCAGCCAGCTTTAGTCCGTCAGCGTCCGTTGGACTTTTGTAGACGAAAAGTCCGACCGTGTGTACGCGGCATAAGAGTTTCCTGGGGTTTTAGAACATATGGAGATGCAGTTTTTTTTTTTTTTTTTAAATAGAGTTGGCTGATCACATGATTGATGGTAAAGAAACGTGGCACATATTTTGCAAGAGTAATGACATGACATCTGGGCACCTAAATCTAACTTTCCAGGTCTCAGGGAACCCTGCTAGAAATTACTATAGCTACAACTCATGATATATTAGTGTGAAGGTCACTGGGAGAAATGCTCCTTACACTTGTGATCATTACTAAGAATTACCCCTTTATGAATGTCTAAAAAGATCTTTGGTGTCAATGGAAACCAGTCTGAGAGGCAAACGTTTCTCATTGCTCAAGGAGCCCCTAACAACCTCTGGAGGAACCCTAGTTGAGGAACCCTGGTCTACAGTAAGGCTTGCAACAACCCTTGCTATGTATACCATTGTCCCCTGCTATAAAATCAGTTGGTTTGGGAAAGCCTGTAGCGCAGCCCAGTAGACTAATAATTTAGCATGGTTAGAAGCTCCTACACTAGATGTTTTTCGGTAGTGAAATGTTCTTGTTTACATTGGAGACTTAACATGTTTTCTTTTACAGGTCTGGAATCCCCAGCACTGTACAGAACCCCGAGTGCCAGCAGTGTGCCAGAGCTCCGCCAAATCATTGAATGTGGTAAGTTCCTTACCTAGTAACTTAGTAAGTAGGTCCTTACATTTGCAAAAAAATTTACCAGCATTAATGCCAGGGTCTAATTATACTGATAACCAGTTCCGGACCGCCCACCGCGTGCCGCTGGAGTGCCGCTCCCACTGTGATTGGACACAGCGGGAGCCAATCAGCGGGTCCGGCGGCTGCCGATTGTTCGAAAGAACAGCGGTCTGCCTATGTAAACAGGGCAGACCACTGTTCTTTCAGAGTGTAAAATTGGGATCTTGTGTTTTCAGCTAAGCTGAAACAACAGATCTCTCTTTTCCGCAAGTGCATCTGTCCCCCACACAGTTAGGAATCACTTCCTAGGAGCATACTTAACCCTTTGATCGCCCTTGGTGTTAACCCCTTCCCTGCCAGTGTCATTTATACAGTGACAGTGCTTTTTTTTTGGCTGTATTGGTGTCCATATACTTAAAGTCCATAAATCTATCAGTTTGTAGACGCTATAACTTTTGCGCAAATCAATCCATATGCACTTATTGGGATTTTTTTTTTTTTTTTTTTTTTTTACCAAAAATATTTAGCAGAATACATAATGGCCTAAATTTGAAGAAATCTGATTTTTTTTAATTATTGGGAATTATAGCAGAAAGTAAAAAATATATAATTTTGATTTTTTTTTTTTTTTTTTTTCAAAATCACTTTTTTTGTTTATAGCGCAAAAAATAAAAACTGCAGAGGTGATCAAATACCACCAAAAGAAAGCTCTATTTGTGGGGAAAAAGGACATACATTTTATTTGGGCACAACGTTGCAGGACCACGCAATTGTCAGTAAAAACAAAGCAGTGCCGTAACGCAAAAAATGACCTGGGGGTGGGGGGGGTGAACCTTTCGGAGCTTAAGTGGTTAAAGTGGTAGTAAAGTCACTATGTTGATTTTTACCTATAGGTAAGCCTATAATGAGGCTTTCCTATAGATACAGAAAAGATCTCCTCCTAAATGCGCACTCCTCTTTTGGAAGCTCTTTAGCAGCCGGCGGTGACGTCGCTGGCACACTGGGCTCTGAAGTGACTGCGCTGTCCATTGAGAACTCTGTGCCGCAACCGTGACTCACGCGCTGGAGTGACGTCATCTTGGCTTGGCTGAAGCCCACAAACCCGGAAGGAAGGCCTGGTGACGATGGAAGAGCCCCCTATAGTTGGGCTGCGTTGCCATTTTTAAAATGTAGAGCACCTACATGCCTCCAAACTTCGGTTAAATCATGACTATACTACCCCCTCCTCCAGTAATGCAAAGTCCACCAGCTCCCCTACTGGCACCAACATTTACCCCTGGTTGTCTTCTGGGTTCTGGATCTTCAGCCATCTTGATTGATTGCCAGGATCACAAACCTCTTGCGTTGGAGTTCCTCTATCTCCGCTCTTCCTGCAATTCTCCACCAAGCTGCTCATGTAATGTACATTGTCTATAAGAAGGTGAACAGGTTGGGTAAGAGTCCTTTATTGCACAAGACCTTGTAGGTCCTTCTGCAATAAAAAGCCTGCCTGATTGCTCTTTTTTATTTATACTTCAAATACTTATAGGTATAAAGGAGAACTTTACTATTCCTGCTTACTGCTTTTTAAAATGACAAATGTAATAATTTGGAGGTTGGATGAAATGTGTATTGTAATAGAACACATATAGTAGCCAAGTAGTACAATTTATTCACAGATGAGCTCGGAAATCCTCTGAACTCATCTCTGACCTGAACTTTTTTTCTACTTCAATGAGTTTCTGGCCAGGTCATTCCCTGCCTGCACCATTTCTAAGCTATGGGGGTTACTTTTTTTTGGGGTAGTGTAGGTTTCATGTGAGGGGGGCCTATTCAGCGATTTAAAGATGTGTTTCATGGCAGCAGCTATTTAGCTCTCCATGTGTTAGAAATGCTGTGTAAATGTGCGCAGCACCTGTATTAGTTTTATCTTTTCTGATGCATAATAGTTACCGGGCCCAGCTGTCCTTCCTGGAAATGCTCTCTTTTTTTTTTTTTTTCAAGAATTGTGCACAGTGACATTGCTGCCAGTAGATGGCGATGCAGACCATCCAATAATCCCTTTCACTTCACTTTGAGGGTTTTAGCCTAGGTTCACATTGGAGCGATTTGAGAAATCAAATCGCATTACAAGTCACAGCCTATTGGAGGCAATGACACTTCCAATCGGTGTAACACAGATTTTGCGGCACTGCACCAATTAGCAAAAGTAGATCCTGCACTACTTTTGCCGATTTTTCAGGTGCGACTTCAAAAGACATCTGTACATTTAGCCACACAGATGTCTATCAAGTAGCACCTGAAATCGCGCTGACCTTGCTACTTCAAGTGAAGTGGGCGCAATTTTCAAAGTAGCATCACTGTGAACCGGGGCTTAAAGCGTGGGTTCATCCACACCGCCAAAAAAAAAAAATATTAAAAAAGCCAGCAGCTACAAATACTGCAGCTGCTGGCTTTTAATACATGGCCACTTACCTGTCCCAGGGTCCAGCGATGTCGGCAGGGGGCGCCGAGAACCCACACGGTTCTCGGCAGCTGCCGCCGCCATCCTAGGTGAGGGAATCAGGAAGTGAAGCGTTGCGGCCCTAGTGGTCCCCGCTCTCTCCTGGGAGCTGTGTGTTCCCAGCAGACAGCGCGGTGGGGATGGGAAGAGGCATAGACTCCCATGGGAGTCTATGCCGGAAGTGGGCGCAAAATACCTGTTTTAGACAAGTATCTGCACCCCCTCTCCCCTGAAAGGTGCCAAATGTGACATCGGAGGGGGGGAGGGTTCCGAAAAGCGGAAGTTCCATTTTTGTGTGGAACTCCGCTTTAAAGCTTTTCATTTGAATGTTTGCATGCAATCAGATGATCTAAAGTTTACCTAATTCAACAAATATGAGCTAGGAACATTTTGTTTCCAAACATTTTATTATTTTAGATATTTTTTTGAACTCCAGACAAAAGCTTACTTACTCCATGCAAGACTAAAGTAAGAAATGTTTTGGCGTCTGCAAGCGTTACTTTTTTTTTTTTTACGTTTTCTTCCCCTTTTTTAGTTTTTAGCTGCAAGGTTGGTACTGTAGGCTTTAGCAATGTTTTGTGAATGTCTTTCTGTGAAGTTGCCAGCCAGCTTTCCCCACCCTGAATACAGTCTGTTGTGTCTGTCTATACATAATATTTACAGGCAAAACACAGACTTGTTAAAATCAGCTTTTCTAACCCTCCTGCTTTGCATTTTTGCAACAAGTTTTAGTAGTACAATCTGCTACTTTTGCACAGGCTTTTAAGCTAAAACTGGCGTCTAGTGACAGCAACACAGCACAAGTCCGAGTGAATGCGGAGCTGTTAGGGAATGGGTATGTTGATACAGCCAGCAGATTGGACACTAAAGACTAAATTCTGCGTTTTGAAGCTTGATATCATCAGTCTTTTTTTTTAAATTTATTTTACAGATTCAGCTGCAGCCGATTTTGAGCATCTCGACTTGCCTACTCTGGGTGACGCTTTGAAGAGGTTTCTATTGGATCTCCCAAACCCAGTCATTCCAGCAGCTACTTACAATGAGATGCTTTCCGCTGTAAGAGGTAAGGAACAAAGAGATTCTTTTCTGGTCTGTATTGATAAAATATTCATTGATGTTTTGAAGAGTGGGATTTTACCTTGAACTGGTGCTTAAAGTGGTTCTAAAGCCTAAACATTTTTTACCTTAATGCATTCCTTGCATTAAAGTGATATTAAAGTCTCACTTTTTTTTGTTTTAAAAATAACAAACAAGTTATACTTGCCAGCTCTGTGTAATGGATTTGCACAGAGCAGCCCAGATCCTCCTCTTCTCGGGTCCCGCGCTGGTGCTCCTGCAGCAAGCAGCTTGCTATGGGGGAACCTGAGTGGAGTCGCTGCTTTTGTGTGTCAATTTAGACACGGAGCTGCCGCTCGGCCCCACCCCCTCAAGATGAAAGTCGATTGGCTATTGTGTGTTAATGTATGTTCCACTAACTTAACGGATAAGAATGCATGTCTGCGTATGGCATAGTTGCATTGCTTATTTTCCTTCGTCTTGTTTTGGATCTTTCTGGATAGCAGATTTCCATGCCTGTAACAGTGGGAAGGTTCACACGCACTTTACTTTTTGCTCTTTAGAGGAGTTTTATGTGTAATATTTAACAATATGAAGGTCCTCCTGTCTGTGCAGTGCAAGGTAATTGTTAACCTTTTTATCTGTGTTGGCAAATGCTCGCTCTTCGGGGAGTACATGGTGTTCCCAGGTTGAGCAGCTTCTGCAGGAATCGGCATCTGCTGCTCTGTGGAAGGCTTATCTTTTCACAAAGTCCATACAGAGCAAATGTAGGGCGTCGCAGCATTAACCCACAAGCTGAAAGTTCAGTCACATGCTGCAGAAACAGGATATCGATCTGATAACCTTCAAATAAGTACAAGACCTGGAGGTACTGTTCCATAGCCAATGACCTGCAGGGGCTGGAACAATCACACCTCCTAGGTTGTGTGGTCTGATCCACATGTAGATGCAGGTTCTCCTGTCCATCATTTCAGGATCTACAGGATTGTGGTTCTCTTCAATGTATACAGTGTCCACATTGGAATATTCATTTATTCTTCATATTCTGTCTGCAGACTCCTTAAACTCTGACGACTATGCACAACTGCTGAGGAAGATTATCCAGTCCCCAAACGTTCCTAATCAGTACTGGCTCACTCTTCAGTACCTGCTGAGACATTTCTTTCAGCTCTGTCAAAACTCCAACAGGAACCTGCTCAATGCAAAGTTGCTGGCAGAAATCTTCAGCCCACTTCTCTTCAGAAACCAGATACTAAGGTAAGCAAATGCCTTTGGTCTATTGGAGCAGGGGGAGAGGGGGGGGGGGGGTGATTGCATGAAGGGGCTACATTCCACAGCATAGTATGTCATTACTAGGCATTCTGAAATTTGTGGTTCCTCAGTAGCAGCTATAAATCTGACCATTTATTCATATATTTTTATGTAACCTTTCATAAAAATACACATTTTCCTTGGGCAGCTACAGTAATACATTGATGTAGTTGTATGTGTTTGTGTTGTAGGAAAAAAAAAAGTTAATAAAGGCAGTAAATGGAGTTTAGAAAGTGTTGGGGTACATGCAAGCACAAGGGAACTCTGACGTAACACTCACTGGGTTTTCCCATGGTTGAGGAGCCGCAGGTGGTGCGTACAGCTGGACATAACAGGGCATGGCTGTACATGCTTTGCCCACATATGATGTCATTTCCTCAATGTGAAACGTCCTTGTGCCTCCTGCAAGTGTCCATGTGCATGATCAGGACCAACTATATATATATATATATATATATATATATATATATATATATATATATATATATATATATATATATAGTGTGTGTGTGTGTATATACGCACGCACACATTCTCTCTCTTGGGTGTGTGTAGTAGTATTACTACAGGTATTTATATTTATTTTGCACTGTCAATTTACATAGCACTTCACATATATATTGAGCGCATTCACATCAGTTCCTACCCTCAAGGAGCTTACAATCTAAGGTCTCTAATTCGCACTCAAATACACACACGCTACGACCAATTTAGACAGGAGCCAATTAACCTACCAGCGTGTCTTTGGAGTGTGGGAGAAACCAGAATACCCCGGAGGAAACCCACACTGTAGTGCCATGGTTGGGATTCGAACCAACTACCTTAGTGCTTAGATATTAGAGATGCATCGGAATTTCGTCAAGCGAAAAATTGGTGTTTTCGGCATTATGTCAATAAAAACAAAAGCACCAAAAAACGCATGCGATTGTGCCACAACTTTACCCCGATTTTACTGTGCTTATGGTGTGTTTTTCATAGGTCTTGTGACTCAAAAATGTAACGCGGGTGCGTTTTTGCTGCGCTTTCAATGCATTTCAATAGGGAGGTGCATTTTTGGCGAGTTTTTTTTTTTTTTTTTTTTAAACTGACCAAAAATGCAGCAAGTAAGATTTTTAACACCACAATGGACCAGTGTGAAGACATACACAGAATTTAAAGGGATGCATTTTTTTTTCTCGATTTTTCGAGAGCTGCTGATAATGGCTGACAAATTCATATTCATTTAAATTCATGATATTAAAAAATTGAATAATACTATATATATCTGTGTGTGTGTGTCTGTGTGTACAATAAACCTATATGATATAGTGTGTACAAAAAAGTGCGTGTGTATTTTTCTATACATGATCTCCTTTTATAGGGATTCACAGGAAAATGTTAGTTTAGAAATGGATTATGTCTCTTAGGCTGTGTTAAAAATGAAATGTATGCTATCTAGATTTTATTTTGTTTACATACTCCATATTTGATACCTGCAGTATCTTTCCTATCTAAGTCACGTGATTCTTTATTTTGCAGCTCGGAAAGCCCAGATTACAGCGCTCAGATTCTGGAAGTTCTCATAGGGAGTGAATGGAGTGAACGTCAATCTGCACCAGGTACATCAGTTTTCTTCGGTTTGGATATTGTTGCAGTGAAGTTTCCCCTTGGGCATATGTTACAGTGTGCTTGTACAGTTCTCAGAAAACCTCTGACTGCCTTAGGGACTTAGAGATACAATGCGGGTGATAAAAATATAGTATGACTTAACCATCTGTGTTTTTCATGGCCCGGGACCTGTCCTACAGGAGAATTCCCTGCCGATGTTGCTGTGCATGTGAGCAGGAGCATGAATGTGAGCGATTTCATTTCATAGATATGAAGTGCGGACGACTTGGATCATTGATGTTTTAGGTTACACGGTCTCCCTAATGGTAATCTGATATTGGCATGGGAGGCTAAGCTTTAGTATTGTTTTACAGTTCCCTTTGTGACTGAGCAAAATCTTGAGTGAGCAAGCAGATGTGGACTAATACAGAAAGCCAATGTTTAAGTAGTTCCTTTTTTTTTTTTCCAGCTGCAGGCAAAAAAAAAAAGAAAAAGAAAACAGAAATACAACTGCAAAATGCACAGGCATTGTGACCAGTTTTTGGAAGATCATGCATACTTGTCGTCCCGTTCAAGATGTATGGTTTTAGCCTGGGTTCACACTATTGTGAACACAGATATCGCATGTGATTCTAACCGCATTGCTGTGCAGATGACATGCAATGTCTGTGCGATGCGAATTCAGACATACAGTTTTTTGTATGGCTGAACTTGCATTGCATTTACACGAAAATGCTGCAGGAACCTTCCCCCCCGCACTGGAATCGGATCACATGGTTGTTCACACTCATGCAATCCAATTCCTGTCTGCATTCAAAGTTTGCACTGCGATCTGTGAAATGATCTGGGACTGTCATTAACTTTTGTATGTGACCATCTGACCTGCTTGCAAGGGAGGTGCGATGCTGGAACCGGCGCTGGAATCCTGTTGGTTTCCCGCATTGCAATAGTGTGAACCAGGGCTAAGTTACATTAAACCCTTTTTTTTTAAATTAAAATAACAAACGTCATACTTGCTTGCTCTGTGAAATGGTATTGCAGCCCCGATCCTCCTTTAATGTAGTCCCCCGCCTGCACTCCAGACTTCTCCTCTGTGCATGCCCCCATGGAAAGCCGCTCCCGAGCTGCCCTGTCTGCGTCTATTGGCACAGTCCAGGTGACTCGGCCCATCCCCCTACTCCCTCGTCAAAGCATTTGATTGACAGCAGTGAGAGCGACTGGCTTCCACTGCTATCAGCCTGCCCAATGAGGAGGAAGACCACATTTGCTCTCGTGCACATCACTGAATCAGACCCGAGGTAAGATTGGGGGGGGGGGCTTAGGGGATCCTGCAGCACAGAAGAGTTTTTTTTTTTACCTTCATGCATAGAATGCATGAAGGTAAAAAACCTTGAGGCTTTAGAACCACTTTAAGTCCTTGTCATAGATGGTCATTCTATCATATTTCTCATTGCTGATCATTGAATCTGCTAGAGTGCCATGGAAGAATGTGGCAAGGACTGTATACCAAAGAAAGCATTTGATGCCTTGGCTGTGACGTTGCTTCGTGTGATGTTCTTGTACTTTATGAGAGCCGCTGGCAGCAGAGAGTACATCCAAGTATTAGAGAGCATTAGTAGACAATGTCAGTAGCATGTCTTTGTGCTGACGCCCCACCCACAGGAATGTAGTGGTTAGCCAGGTGTCTTTCTCTGCTAGTCGCACCACAAGGATTTATTGTTTAATTCATGCTGCTCCTTGACCTCCAAAATGACAGGGCTGTGCAGCCCAGGGGATGTGCGATGGTAGGCACAGACGCTGCTGCCACTCCTACGTGTCAGGAGGAAACTATTTACTCTTGTTTGAAGAGCCACTAAGCCTACAGACCTGCTGATCCCTCAAAGGAATGCATGTAAAATGTCCCATATATTAAGAGATTTGATGATTGTCTCTTTCCAGCACAGCCTGTCTTTTTTTGCTGGTTGACAATTTTAGGCCAGGTGAGATGAAATGCGATACACCTACCCTTCCTTTTTGCTTGTGCCCTGCCGCATTCCTGTCCCAGACACAGCCATAAATGCATGCAATGCGGTCACTTGTTCAGTTCTTTTCTGTATAAAGGTCTGTGTTCATGGGCTGTCAGTGTGTGTCAATGCCATGAACTTGACCTCAGATGGAGATGCTTCTGAGATCATTTAGACCTTGACCTGCCTCAAGCCGGTTTGCATTCTCATATGCTTGAGAGGGAATGCAAAAAAGTGAACAAAAGCCCATTGACACAGGCCTTAAGGGAAATATCTGCCACTTATAGACCGCTCGAATGATTCCTGCTGAATCGGCTGATATTCGAGCCATTGATGGGCCCTGCTAGCTTGACAAAAGTTAGTGGTTGTCAGACATGATATGTGAACAAAGCATATCTTTTTCTAGTGTGTATTTGTCTCAATCCAGAGCACTTAGTGTCATTGCTGTCTGCTGCTTCCTCTGTTATCAGCATGAATCCCTTCTGACAAGTTTTCCTGACACCAAGAGAAAAATGGTGACGGGGGCACACTCTGTGCTTGACATCCTCCCCCCTGTTGCTGTGTGAAGGGGGGGGGGGTTGTCCCTTCCCTCCAATTAGCTTTCAGAGCTCTCCTTACTGTTGTAGCTTCAGCTCTCCACCCCCAGTTTTTCAGAGCTGAGATCTTGTGTAAATTCTGCACTTTAATTGGATGTAGGGGAAAGATGACTATAGATATACATGTAAAACGTATGTAGGGGGATTTGTTTAATCTCTATGTATCACCTGAGACCAGTTGCTTCACTGGGTATATGCGAGGGTTTACAACCACTTAACTTAAAATTTATGTAAACCCTCACATATACCCAGTGAAGTGAACAGCCTCAGATGATACAGAGGGATGAAACAAATCTGCCTAAATAAGTTTTACACGTATATCTGCTGTCTTCATCTTTATATACTGTTTAGAAAGTGCACATGGTGTTAGAATTTTCTCTTCCTGATTCACCTGTGGGTGTGGATTCTTGCCATACACTGTGAGACAGCTGATTGGAGGAAAGGCACACACCCCCTCTCCAGGTAGGCAGAGACTTGCAGAGCTGTGCTGTAAATAGACCAGCTCTCTGCTAACCTATAGCAGCCACCCTGACACAAATTTCAGGCTGGTTTTATCACAGTTGACAGAGAACTTGTCAGAAGTTATCATGTTGATAATAGAACAAAGCAGGAGAAACCCACAGGACTTAGGGCTTTGAAGAGCGATAAGAAAACACTGCAGATATAGGTGCCCAGCTCAAATTTCATGAATCAGGTTTACATCCACTTTAACCTAACTTAAACTTCACCCAGTTCAGTCCTTTTTTATCAGCCGAACAGAGCCGTGTATGGCCAGCTTTCGCCACTAGTCAATGGGATTAGAAGACCTACTGAGAGGTGTACCTCTAATGCCGCGTACACACGATCAGACTTCTCGTCGGAAAAAGATATGACGGCTTTTCCGACGGTATTGCGCTCAAGTTTGCCTTGCATACACACGATCACACAAAAGTTCGCTGAACTTACGACCGCCAAGAACGCGGTGACGTACAACACTACGACGAGCCGAGAAAATTAAGTTCAATGCTTCCGAGCATGCGTCGAATTGTTTCCGAGCATGCGCAGGAATTTTGCGCGTCGGAATTGCCACAGACGATCACATTTTCGGATAGGAACGTTTTCCGACTGAATATTAAGTACATGCTCTGAATCTTTTGCTGGCTGGAATTCAGCCAGCAAATGTCCGATGGAGCATACACACGGTCGCATTTTACGACAAAAAACTCTCATCAGTCTTTTGGGGGCCGAAATTCCGATCGTGTGTACGCGGCATTAGAGTGGACCAGCGCTGTCACATGTCCCTTCATACCCGGAAGTACCATGTATTATAGTACCATAGCGTGATATCCAGCGATGACTAAGATTACTGTTGCTTCTATTGCTGCAAAACACATTCCACCATAGGATCATCTCTCCAATTCCTAAATATACCATATATTCTGATCTTTTGTTAATTGTTAGGCAGTCGGTCTCCTATCCTATGGATTCTGGTTGGTTGGACATGTTTGGTTGGGTATGGGTGTGTCTGTTTTTACTGATAACATGAAATCTGTTGTGTCCTCATACCTTAGGCTGTAGTCATCACATGCAATTATTATATATTCTTGGTGCATATCATTTACTTCTTCTCTAATTGAGCTGCAAACCAAGATGTGTCTGTACATATTTTATACTGGCATCCAGAGACAGTCTGTGCCGCAGTGTAGGTTCTCTATATGTGTGTCCTTGCATGTTCTCTCCCTGAAATAACTTGATGTCTAACATTTCATACACCTGCAAGGACGCCCATCACCCCCTGCACATCAGATTCCTTTTTCATTCTCATTCTATGCTGACCCTTTGTTTCTTGTGCAGCCTTCTTGTCCTTAGGAAGGCCACTTGTACAGATAGAGGAGGTCACTGTCTGGGTGACTTTGTCATGTGTGTTGAATCTTGTATATCTACTGCCTCAATGGGTGTCATGATCCCACTTTCTGCTGCCCCTTTGTACAATGACTCTTTGCTACTTGGCGGATCTTTGTTTTAGCCTCAGTTCACACCAGTGCGGCTTTGACATTGCACTACTTCAGCATGATTTCAAAGCTGCAGATCAGTGCGATTTGGACCTCCGATTTCTATGCTGCTTGCGACTTCAATTGACAGAAATTAATGCAAGTCGCAAAAAAATGAACAAAAAGTAGTGCCGGAACGTTTTTCTTGAGTCACAGTGATTTGAGCTGTCAATGGGATGTGACTCACCTGTCATGTGATTTTGAACTGTCACATGACAAATGCAATGTTGTGAACCATGGCTTAAGGGGGAATACTGGACAGCAGTCTAAAATTTCCAGGGGGTTTTCCTGTTGACCTGTTTTTTTTTCCTAGGCTTGTCTTGTGCTTTACAGTTTCAGAGTCCCATTAAATTCTATATGTCAGTGCTTCTCAACTCCTGTCCTCTAAGGCTGGCCATACATGGTCGAATTTCGAAAGAATTTTCTTTTGAAAATCAGAAGATTCGTACGTTTTGTGATCCGATGGTGCCACCATTGATTTTGAAATTCGGCCAACCAAGCCTCCAATTCCACCTTATGTTGCTACAGAAAATAATTTTCGTGGCTGGGAATCTTCTTTTCTTTCCGGGAATTTTTCTTTTCTTGCGCATGGGCATTTCTTTTTTGATTACATTTCTCGCACGATTCTCCCATCATTGATTCGAAAATCGTTCATTTTTCAAAAATTTTCCAACATGTCCGATTACTCCAAATTTGATTAGCGTACGAAAATCGTCTGTTGCTGCAGCCCACTAATGGTGCGAAATACGAACAAAAATTCTTAGATACGATTTTCGAAAAAAAATTCTTTCGAAATTCGACCCATGTATGGCCTGCCTAACAGGCCAGATTTTAAGTAGTACCTTGGGGAGATGCAGACTAGAATACTGCAATCCCTGAGCAGCAAATGATATCACCTGTGATGTATTTCAGTTATCTTGCAAACCTGGCCTGTTAATGGGCCCTGAGGATAGGAGTTGAGAATCACTGCTCTATTGGGATGAACTTAGGAACATTAACAGAATGAAAGTCTAATGCAGTATGTGCAGATGAGGATTTTTATTATTGGGGACTTGGTCGGTACTGAAAATCGAGAATGAAAATTCTGAAACCCACCTTTTTAAAGGAACCCTGTCGTGAAAGAAATATGGGAGCTGCTGGGCTCTCCTCTGAAAATGCTGGTTGCCTGGTTGTGTTAGGCTGGTCCTCTGGCTTCATTGCTTTGCAACACTGACCTAGAACAAGTGTTCAAAGTCCACTAAAAGTCCTAGATCCTTTATGTGCATATTTGTTCTGGATCAGTAACTCATATTGAACCAAAGAAATTCCCCAGCTCAACTCGCCAGCCAGTCTGCTACCAAGCAAATTATCCTGGCTAACAGTATGCGTTAGCAAGGGGTTTAGTCTGCACACGTTTGCAAATATATGCGTAAGCTGCAGAGCCGCTCCAAGGCACCCTGATTTTCAAAAGTGTCGACTACAGAAATATTGGGGTGCCCTGGAGCGCCTCTGCAGCTAACGTATATATTTGCAAACGTGTGCAGACTAAACCCCTGTTTTGACCGCGTGTTGTTAGACCGGATAAGTTAGTTGGTAGCAGACTGGCTGGTGAGTTGAGCTGGGAATTTTTTTCTGGTTTTGTTTTGCATGCGTTGCCCTTCCATGTGATTCTTGCTGTGAAGGACAGTTATAGGTGAGGGCAATGGCCACTTGTTTGTAACTCAAAGTATTGAAGCCAGGCAGCAAGCGTTTTTGAGAACGAGTGACCAGTGGTAACTATGCGGATGTTATAGGCACTATCATCTAGTGGTGATGTTTTGTTGGTTGTCCATACAAGCTGATTAGCACTTTGTGAAATATACTTTTGAATTTTGATCTGATTTTCTCATGATTATTTTGGATCATTGGTCAGTATAAATTTTATCCAGCAGAGGTCCTCATTCAGCAAGTTTTGTTTTGCTGTCCATACAGCCATGATGAGCTCCCGGCGTGTAATGTGCTTCCCAAGTGTTTAACCTGCTGCAGATGACTTGTTTTAGGCATTGTGAATATTAACTGCGTTGCTCACAGCAATAACGGTACCTTCTATTAGGTCTAAAGAAATCATGGAGAAAATCACAGGTACCAACAGTTGTTGTTCCCAGATACCCTTTATTTTTATGAGTCTCCACCAATCAGTGTGATGCCTTTCCAGGATTGCTCAATAAAATGGCACATGAGCAAAGAGAAGTTATCCATAGCAGCCAATCAGATTTTGGCTTATCAGTGAATAATTGAATAATAATAATATCATTGAATAATTCCTGTGCGCAAGTGCCCTTTTTTAATTACTGTACAGTGTTGGGTTGATGCTTGTTAATGTTAATTTATTCATTTATTTATTTTTATTTTTTCTTTAGGGCCTCTTCACACTTGTCTGTTTTCATGCAGCAAAACTCCAGCATTTTGCTGCATTAAAATGCACATGGAGTAGAAATCCCATTCTTTCTATGGGTCTGGTTCACATCTATGTGCTGCAGTTTAGTTTGAAAGGGGAGACTTTAGAGGTCTTTCCACAGCTATATGTGTGATGTAATGCACATGGAACAGTGTGATTCCAGCCTTAAAGTGTTTGTTACCCCAACATTTCATATTCCTGATATGCCTGCTGTACTATGTACTTGTATGAGACAGTATCCTGTTTTCTTTGTATTGCTTCCTTTGTGTGAAATCCCTGGTGTTCCTGCCAGTCCCTCCTGCTTTACTATTAAAAACTGACCACACTATGCAGGAGAGCACGCTGTGTTCAGTTCTCTAGCTATTCTGGGAACTCGTCCTGCTCTCCAATGATCAGACATGTCCTGACATGCCCCCCCCGTACAGCTTTTCACTGTGTGCTGCTGTTTCTCCTCCCCCAGCTCTTATGCAGCTGAAAACAGAGGGAATGTGATATATATATATATATATATATATATATATATATATAATCAAACTAAATGCCAATCAGATATTGGTTGACCAATGAATAATGGCTGTTAATTAGTTGCTGTCCTTGAGTGCCTTTTTTACATTATGTATTGAATTGTTGCCTGTTGATAGTTTTTCTCTTTAATGTTTTTTTGGAATGGTATGGGTGACCCTCTTGTAGTACCAGTATTGCTGATCACTCTGCTTCCATTTGATTCTAAGCATTTCTATTATTTTGAGCTCCCCCCTCTTAATTTTCTGTTGCTTTTTGATTTGTGCTATCCTGACAAGATGGGGTTCCAAATTTCTCCCTATTTGCTGCTATGACTCAAGGGGGCCCATAGGGTGTACGATGATGATGAAAGTACAGCAGTAAAGGATAGACCATGGAACTATACCATATTAGATTTGGAGACCTGAAGTCAGGGGCTATACCATATATCTGGAGATCTGAAGTTAGGAGCCCTGACTTCAGGTCTCCAGATCTAATATGGTATAGCCCCTGACTTCAGGTCTCCAGATCTAATATGGTATAGCCCCTGACCTCAGGTCTCCAGATATAATATGGTATAGCCCCTGACTTCAGGTCTCCAGATATAATATGGTATATAGCCCCTGACCTCAGGTCTCCAGATATAATATGGTATATAGCCCCTGACTTCAGGTCTCCAAATATAATATGGTATATAGCCCCTTCAGGTCTCCAGATATAATATGGTATATAGCCCCTAACCTCAGGTCTCCAGATATAATATGGTATATAGCCCCTAACCTCAGGTCTCCAGATATAATATGGTATAGTCTGCTGACCTCAGGTCTCCAAATATATCTGGAGACTTGAGGCCAGATGCTATACCATATTATATCTGGAGACCTGAAGTCAGACACTATACCATATTATATTTTTGAGGCCTGAGGTCAATAGATATAGTCCAGGACTGACTCTGGAACTATAGATTTATGTCCTCCACTTAAAATGCCATTAGTGAGAGTGATATGACAAGACAGTTCCATTATGTATTCGCAGGATCCCTGTAATCTGTCACACCCACTCAAACACGTTTTACAGGGAGGAGGTCGGTACTCATTGTCTGTGTCTCGTGTTAGTACTGCACACAATCGCCCAGTCCCCTCCTTTCTTGTACTGCTCTGGAGTATATGTTGAAGCTATATAGAGCATTGTGTATTTTATAAGGCTGTTTAATGTGGACGCTGGCTCCACTGTCACTTAAAGTATAGACTACCCCTGAGCACACTTGAGTTGTCAGACCCCGTTCTCAGCCCTGGGAACAATTATGGAAATGAGATGAAAGGAAAAAGTGATCAGTAGCATAAACTGACCAATCAGCTGTTTTCTTTCATTTTCTATTACTGAAAAAAAAAGATACTCTCTTGTGGTTGGTCAATTTCACAGCTTTGCTTGCTTTCACCTATTTATTTTCTTGGTTTGTCTTCCCTTAAAAGGGAAACTTTTTACCCAGCTGTCTTTTTTTTTTTTTTTTTTCAGTCCCCTCTTGAGTTTTGTTGGGTTATACTAACATACATATACATCCAGAGAATCCAGTGGTGTACTGTAAAGATATGCCACTACACTACTGCACACCCAATCCTGCGCTGCCATTGTCCTCTTCTCCTGATTCTTGTATTCGTTCCCTAATAATGCGCATGCACCACACGCCATCAGTGGGGCAGCTGAGAGAACCAGGTAGAGGCAGCCGCCCCCCCGAAGGTGGCTAACTACATGTACATTTACGGTTGATTAAGTCAAACCCTCCTGGGATACGTGTCGGGAGTATCTCGGGAAGCTGTTGGCAGCTTAGGGGCTACGTCATTCTTGGCCAGGTGAAAAATCCAGAAGTGAGGGCCATGACGCCATATATCAAATTAAAATGTATACATTTGCGGGGGGGGGGGGGGGGGCGGGGAAATATTATAGAAATTAGGTGTGGGCAGTAAAGGTCCGCTTTAGTCCTTGCTTAATTAAAAAAAAGTTTGCACCAATTACTGTTACTTCTGCTATGATTGATACATGTTGATGTCTGAACAAGCTTTGTTGGAACTGATAGAGTCCAGGGATATGCAATTAGCGGACCTCCAGCTGTTGCAAAACTACAACTCCCATCATGCCTCTGCGAGTCATGCTTGTGCTGTCCGAGTCTTGCTATGCCTCATGGGACTTGTAGTTCTGCAACAGCTAGAGGTCCGATAATTGCATATCCCTGTGATAGACCATGGGTGCTCAACCTGTGGCCCTCCAGTTGTTATGGAACTACAAGTCCCATGAGGCATTGCAAGGCTGATGGGTAGAAGCATGACTGGCAGAGGCATGATGGGACTTGTAGTTCCGCAACAGCTGGGGAGTTACAGGTTGAGCACCCATGTGATAGACTGTTACAAATCCTTTATGCATTCATTCTAAGCATGAAGCTAAAAAAACCTTCTGTGCTGCAGCTGCCCCCCAGACCCCACCCCCCGATCGTTCCAGCAGCGAACACGAGGCCAGCAGCTTCAGCCGCTGTCGGGTCCTCATTAGATAGAGCCATTGGCTCCTGCTGCTGTCAATGAAATCCAGTGACCGCGGGGGCGGGGCCGAGTCCTGCTGTCTGTGTCAATGGACGCAACAGCAGGACTCAGGAGCGCTCCGGCACGGGTGCCCCCATGGAAATCATCTCTGGGGGGGGGGGGGGCACTCGCCAAAAGGAGGAGCCAGGAGTGCTGTTGGGGGGGGGGGCCCAGAGAAGGAGGATCGCACTCTATGCAAAACCCTTGCACAGAGCACGTTAAAAAAAAAAAAAAAAAAAAACCCTTTACAATCACTTTAAGTTACAAAAATTCTCGTATGACAGAATACAACTTTGGAAGTAAATGTAATGTATTCTTTCATTTCATGCATGGCCTTGGTCACATGATTTTTTTTTCGTACAAATATACTAATTACATGGAAATTGCTCGTTCGGTTATCGCATGAGAAAAATGTTTGTTGTTGTCCCTTTCACGTGAACTGTGAGCTCTTGAAAGCTGTGCACAAAAGATCAGATTATCAGACGATCGCTCCAAATGCAGTATTTTTTTTTTTTTTTTTTGTCCAATTTTCTGATCATGTGTACTAGGCATTAGACCCCGAAAAGAGTGACGTCCTTTTGAACGCGGCGTCTGCACATCAATGGTTTTATATGGTATATTGGGTTTGGGTCGCTGAACCATCGCACAGACCTTTTGATCTCCATTAAATGTACGCCTTTTCCCCAGATTCCCATCAATCAGTAGGAGCCAGCCTGCACGTTGTACGCGTGGCTGTGAATTTGAATGGCTGGCAGGAGATTGTAGGGAGCAGCATTGAGTCACACAGGGATGTGCAGCAGATTGGTCGCTGTGTCACTAAGGAGTACGTGCAGAATAATGCACATCTGTGGTGCTGCAGTAAAGCGATTAGTCCCGGGGCTGGTGGAACATGCTGTGTGCAGAGGTTAAGCAGGCGTCATCGTCGTCATCGTGTACCTGTTCTGCTCTGTCTGGGAGCAGCGATGTGGCAGCCAGCACAGGCAGAGGGAAGGGGGCTGTGTACAGACACGTCAGTCTCTTTCTTGGAGGTACAAACCTTTTTTGCACGCCAGTTCTTTGCTGCTATTTTTTGCTGCTAAGGCGAGCCACTTCCTGGATCTGGCTGCTGACGGAGCTCGGCTCAGCTGGCCACCTCTTGAACAGCCAGCGACAGAGGTTATTTTAAGTCCCCTCCGCACAATGGCCGTCTCAGTTACCGAGCTAAAACCAGCGTACTCCCCACATCAGCCACTTGTTAGCTGATGACAGCTTTCACTGTGATTGACAGCCTCTTCTCTCCCCCCCCCCCCCTCCCCCCACCCAAAATCCATAGCTCAGCAAATATTTGAACCTGCTCGAGTTAATCATGAAACTGAGATCTTTATCTCGGAGAGACGTGCAAGCCAGAGTCTCACCCCCCCCTCCTCCTCCTCCTCTCTGCTCCCTCTGAGTACTGTACTGAAATCGCCTTCACTTTTTAATCATTAACTGGATATGAAGGACTAGATTCCACTGCACTACCTCTGGCGGCTGATTTCCCTGCAAAGTAACAGCTCCGTCAGTCCTGCCGAAATTTCACCTGTTATGGGATTTAATCAACGCTAACTGGAGGCTTTGTTCAGCACTGGGGGATTTCTGACTTTAAGCACTTTTTTGGGGGGAAATACAGCACTGCGGAATTTGTACTGGAAATCGTTTTTTGGATTTATTCTTAAAACAGGACAATGCACGATATTCTAAGTAAGTACATTTTTAAGCTATTTTTTAATTTATTTTTTTTTTTTCTATTCTGTGTTCTTTCATTAGAGATGTTTAATAACGCCAGGCCTGTGGCTGTCATTTTTGGATAGTTGATGACCATCTTGAGTTTGATCTGGTTTCTTCATTTATTTGTCATTTTTGATTATTTAGTGCCCACGTCTACTTTGTTTTATTAAGTGAAAAGATACTAGAGTTGTAATGATAGCTGTGTATTATTAACGGAAGAGGCACTAGTAACGGGAAGCTGACACAAAAGGATTTAATATTTACCAGCTGATTTGTGCAGATGAGGCTCAGCAACCAGCCCAGGCTAGGAGCCAGCAAGTTGCAGAGCGGTTTTCCAGAGTTAAATCTTACTGAACCTGCGTTGTGATGTGTTCTGTCTGTTCAGGGAAACTGGAAACATACCGGCTTCTGCCCTACTACATGCTGCTACAACCAGCCAGACAGGTCTGGTGGGCACACGCTGGCTCCCAACCGGCAGCTCTGCTTTGTCATGTTCAGTGCTACCATTGGTGTCACAGGCAGGTCCAAGTTCCTTTTAATAATCATCTTTATGGTGTATGTGTATACATTTTTTTTGTTCTTTTTTGTGTCTTTTGTCAACCTGTTTTTATAGGGTGATGTTTATAGCTTAAATTGTGTGTGCTAAATCTGTAAATTTTCTTCTTTTTGCCTCCATTGCATGCATAAAGCCCAAAATGCCAGGCCTTTGTGACAGCTGATGGTGTGTGCATGTGTTTAGTACATTTCAATAGTGTTTTATACAATACCAGCCTTTATCAACCTTTTTAACATGAAGGAACACTAAGAATAACTTCCGTTTCAGGGAATCTTTGATAATTAATATTATGTAGAGATAGGATGGAGATATATCTATCTATAATATATATATATATATATATATATATATATATATTATAGATAGATATATAGATAGATAGAGATGTATATAGAGATAGATATCTCGATATAGATAGATAGATAGATAGATAGAGATATATATATATATATATATATATATATATATATATATATATATATATATATATATATATATATATATATATATATATATATATATATATATTATCTATCTATCTAATGAGAGAGATATCTATAGCTTATGGTACATAAGTATGATTGTCAGTGGGGAAGAATGCCCCTAAATTTGTTACGAGTACCAAGAACCCCCCATCCTTACAGATGGCTATAAAATATCATTGATTTTAGTGCTTACTGAGAGGCAGAAACTGTTTATAGAGAGACTCTAGCAACCTATGCCTTTCTCAACCTTTTTACTCCAGGAATCAGTTTCAGGTCACAGGGTACCCTTACTGAAATCATTGGGAGGATCAATGGGAGAAAATGCCCGTTACATTAGTGGTCAGCGGGAAGAATGTAACCCTTAAGCTAGCCATACATTATACAATTTTCTTATTCAACTTCCTTTAGATTTACCTTCAACTGTGTAGTGCAAAGGCCTGTCTGCATACAAGTTGAAAGTGATTAGGTTTGACCTCATTTTATGTAGTTCTGGTAAATCTAAAGGACATTTTGTATAAGGTATGGCCAGCCTTACAGCGGTGGTCAGAATGGGCCCCCTTAAAAAAAAAAAAAAAAAAAAAAAAAAAAGCTAAAAAGATGATTGCGTCATGCTGCTGGGTAGGCCAAGTGACATTGTCCCCAGAACTAGGTAGGCACCATCAAATGGTAGGTCAATCGGGCTCAGGACAAAGAACCTCTGTAGGAACCCTAGACTTCCATGGAGCCCTGATTGACCCTGGCTGCTTTGGAGGAACCCTAAGAATTCATGGAACCCCTGGTTGAGTGCGGCTGCTATATATTGTTTGACAAAGGACACATTACATGTAGGCAGTGACAAAGTGTAGCTCAGGATGGTTTTGTTGTATGGATTTGTGGAGAATTCAGTAGCATGCAGAGTTTTAAGCTGGCCATACGTTATACAATTTTCTTCACTTTCCTTTAGATTTTACATCAACTATGCAGTGCAAGGGCCTGCCTGACTGCATACAAAATGAAAATGTTTAGGTTTGCCCTCCTTTTTTATGATTTCGGTAAATATAAAGGAGAATTATATAATGTATGGCCAGCCTTAAGCTGGCTACTCATTTATGCATTTTTTTTTTTGTTCAGTTTCCTTTTTTTTTTTCCCCATTAACTATGTAGTACAAGGGCCTGCCTGATTGCATCATATTATTGTATATTATTGACCTCATATTATATGGTTTTGGTAAATCTAAATGAAAGTTGTGCAAGAAACTTGTATAATGTATGGCCATACTTTGAGTTGAATGTTCAGAGTGGGTTTCAACCCTTTGTTTCTGTAAGTTTTCCCACCCTGCCTTTGTGATTGAAATAAAATGTTGGAGCCAATCAGAAGGCCTAAACTACACAGGTGATTTGAATTACTTGGTAGTAATGATCAATGTGATGGCAATGAGGTTATTCCCCCCCACCCCCCCCCCCCCCCTCCTCCAACAAGAGGTTAATCTCCTGCCACAAAATGATGAAACTTCACCCATGGAGGATTAGCATCTGCTGTAAATTGGGTTTATCTTGGAGGGATTGACTTCCTTACCTGGCTGGTCAATACAAAGATTATCAGCAAGGTGCTTTTCATGCAGAGTCGGCGTGGGAATTTTTCAGGCTTTGTTTGACATGTTAGTCATTGCACCTTGAGGAAATGACACGGCTGGTATTGGAGATAATGCTTTACCACAATATGAAAATCCATTATTGTGTCAGGAATGCCAAGTTCTAGCTCGTCTGGTCAGCTGTCTGGCTATTTGCATGACAACATGTTAGTGAGACATTGCTGCATATGTCGGAGTGCCTGCTCTTCACACAAGAGAGGAGATTGTCGGTGGTACGTGCTGCAGCCGATCAGCTCAGCAGGCTGCCAGCAGTGGAACATACCATTCTGAACACTCGTAAAAAAGGGAATCGCATTGTACCAGCTCCTCTGTCCAAGGCAAGGAGCCCCATGAAAAGCCTTTTTTTTTTTTTTTTTTTTTTTTTTTTTTTATTACTGGCATTTTCTGCTCCCATCTCATGCAAATCACATTCCTCCGCTGCAAATGTGAGCGTAAGGTTAGTGTGGAAGACGGACAGAGACAAAGGAGTGGCCCATCTTTTAGTACATTCGATTGGACGGCTCCGATGATGTAATAGGTTTCTGTGCAGCCCCTTAAAGGTTTTAAAATTAATTCCAAGACAGCATTTCAAAGGAGCTCTGGGCTGTATTACTTATCTGGACGATGTGCAACACTATGTGGCGTATAGATGAAGGCAACCTGGATTATGACAAGTTAGACATACATTACGAGGCGGATCTGATTTTCTATATAGAGATGGATGCACCAGGTAACAATGCAACCTTTTTCTGCACTGAAACTGAATCAGATTTATGTAGTGTATGCACAAAATGTAGGATGCCTGTATGAAGGGATTACGTACTTTTTTCAATGATCAACTGATGTATAGCTTTGTGTGTGTGTGTAGATATATCTATATATCCAATGCACACAGTAGCTCTTTTGTCCACGCTTGTCATACATTTTCTATCAGTGGCAGTCTTTTGTTCAGCAGTAGCTCTGTGATTGGCATTGGATGAGATCTTCACCTTGTTGGTTCTCTTGTGGGTTAACTGCATTGTATATTGTCTTTCATTGTTGCTACACTGGCAGCTTGCATGATATTAAGGCAGATTAAAATGTCGTATTTTATTCAGAGATTAGCATCAGACATATTTGGGTCACAGATTGATGCTTTTAGCAGTTTGATGTGGTGGCGTTTTCAGGGCTGAAGCACATGCATTCATTTATCTGGTCTTCAAAGTACTTCTTTCTTCAGGCTGCATTTCGTCACCTCTTTTGCAAGTCAATGAAGGCTGACTCTGCCTAGCAACATAGTGCATTGTATAGGTCCCGATTCGCTAATTGGAGTTACAGTGCAGAGGTTTTTTTTTTTTTCTGAGAAATGTACAATTATTTTTCATTATGTTCTAGATTTTAGCACATTTTTTTGTGACTTGCAACATTTAGTGGACAAAATAAATTTTGTGTATTTTCTTTCAGCACTGCCACCAAAACCTCCCAAACCCAGTCCTGTAATAAACAACGGTACTAACCACAATATGTCTCTGCAAGATGCTGAATGGTACTGGGGCGATATTTCAAGGTAATGCCCTTCCTGATCTTTGTGGAATTTGTGGTCAGATTTGCTTGCAGATGTATTTCTGTCCTATTCTTTTTTTTCCCTTTTCGTTCTCCTTTTCTTTGCCTTTTTCTTTCTTTTCATTTTGCCTTTGCTTTACCGTCTTTCCTTTCCTTTTTCCTTTTTCTTCTTTCCGTCTTTCCTTTTCTCCTTTCCTTCTTTTCTTTTCCTTTCTTTCCTTCTTTTCTTTTCCTTTCTTTCCTTCTTTTCTTTTCCTTTCTTTTCTTCTTTTCTTTTCCTTTCTTTCCTTCTTTCATTTTCCTTTCTTTCCTTTTCCTTTCTTTCTTTTTCCTTTTCCTTTCTTTTCTTTCTTTCATTTTCCTTTCTTTCCTTTTCCTTTCTTTCCTTTTCCTTTCTTTTCTTTTTTTATTCTTATTTCCTTTCCCCTTTCCTTCTTTCCTCTTCTTTTCCTTCTTTCCTCTTCTTTTCCTTCTTTAATTTTCCTTCTTTCCACCAGGCTACAGGCGATAAATACTTTAACCCTTGTGCTCAGTTTTGGGTCTTTGAGTCTGGCTGAAGTCCCACTTTACCTACAAGTCATGTTATTTTAGAATTTGTATCTAGCAACTGTTCCTGCACTCCAGATTCCACATGACACCCACTTATGATTCAAGTGTCAGACTACTTGACTGCAGCTCCAAATACTTTGAGATCAAATGAATAGTCAAAAATAGTTGTTTGAATGGAGCATATTAGCCAGCAAAAGGCGATATCCGGTTGCAGCATGTCTAGCCATGTTTGTGGGAGGTTTTTTTTTTTTTTATTTTGACTTGCACACTTCATTGTCTTAGGTATGGGTCTGTACTGTATTGTGAGCTTCAAATGTTGTTTTAGTAAATTGTGTTCTCAGAAATATATGCAGTATAGTTGAAGATTTATAAATTACTGTTCTGTTTTTTCCAGGGAGGAGGTTAATGAGAAGCTACGTGATACCACTGATGGTACCTTCTTGGTACGAGATGCATCTACAAAAATGCATGGCGACTACACGCTTACACTAAGGTGAGAAGGCGGGATTTGCATGTACTGTCTCAGTCAGTTGTCCTATGGTCACGTCTGTGTTACCCAAGACTTGATTTTAACCCCAGTGTATTTGTTTTTGGTTTTTTTTTAGGAAAGGAGGAAATAACAAACTCATTAAAATCTTTCACCGAGATGGAAAATATGGCTTTTCTGAACCATTTACGTTTAACTCAGTGGTCGAACTCATCACCCACTACCGAAATGAGTCTTTGGCCCAGTACAACCCAAAGCTGGATGTCAAGCTCCTATATCCAGTATCCAGGCTACAACAGGTAGGGAACACTTTTTATAAGCATTCCACAAACATGGCTGTTCATGATTACTTTGTCTCAAAATGTTCTCACCTGGAATCCTTCAATAATGGCCTTGTTTTTTTTTTTTTTCGTTCAGGATCAAGTAGTAAAAGAAGACAGCATAGAAGCTGTTGGAAAGAAGTTACACGAGTATAACTTGCAATTCCAAGAGAAAAATCAGGAGTATGATAGACTGTACGAGGACTACACCAGGACATCTCAGGTAAAATGTGACATAGTAATTACGGTATTGCCTTACTAGTGCCTTAAAAGAGCTTATAAGATGTTGGAAGGATGGTTAAAGCCTGATGGCCTAGGGAAAGGAGCGCCTAAAAAAACTCATGATTCCTTAGTTAGGCCGTAGCTTTCTGTGCCAGATTTAACAAAGGGCTTTTTTTGATTCTTTCAGGAAATTCAAATGAAAAGAACAGCCATTGAAGCATTTAATGAAACCATTAAAATATTTGAAGAACAATGTCAAACGCAAGAGAAGTACAGCAAGGAGTACATAGACAAATTTCGTCGTGAGGGGAATGAGAAGGAAATACAGAGGTATGCAAGTTACTGGTTTATTTTACTCCCTTGTTAAAGGCTGAATCTCTGTGTTTTGGAAGGAAGGATGCAAATGCAGGGATTTTAATTGCAAATGATACCAACCTAGCAATGTATTGTGATTGCTTTTGAAAAGAGACTGAACTTCAAGTTGAAGTTCAGGAACAAGCACCGTGGATGCTGGACCACAAGTGCACAAAGATTTCTGTGCCTCTAACAGATACGTTATAATAAAAAGAGTTGTTTTTGTTCCAGTGATACAGGTCCTTCTAAAGATGCAGAACACTGTGTTCTCCCTTGAAAGAGGGGCTTTACAACCAAGACAAGTGCTAATCTGTAGAGTAATGTGGCCCTTTGAAGGACTCTGTTTTTAGCTAGTTTAGAGGGTAGCAAAATCTATTGTAGAGTATGAGAATCTTAAAGGATTTGAAAAGGCTTGACCCAAATTTACCCCAACCAGCACACCCCCCCACCTGCAGATTTGTCTTTTACTTTATTCCTGTAACCAGAAATGGCTTTTATTAATTTGTATGATTTCATTACCCCAGTTTTAGTAAATCAACCCCAGTGTGTGGGCAGTCCCTGTGACTTAAGGGAGCAGCATTGGTTTGCTTGAAAAGAAATCGCTGTATACTGTGGAAAGGGCCTAGGAGTGGCAGAGACAGATGGAGTTCTGTAATTCAGCAGAGAATAAAGCAGGTAGAGCTGACAACACTGCTTAGGATTTCAGTGCAGCAGAGGCACTGTGTTGTCAGTCTAAACAGGAAGATATGAGCACACAGGCTTTCTGGCAGATCAACAAGTACTGGCAGCCTTTTTAAAGGGATAGAACATGGGGAATATGCATGTATTGCAAAGATGTTGTGGTTTTTTTTTTTGCCTAGACTTACACTTTAACCAATTTCTTTTTCTCCCAGGATCTTACACAATTACGAGAAGCTGAAGTCACGAATCAGTGAAATTGTGGACAGTAAACGCAGACTTGAAGAAGACCTAAAGAAGCAGGCTGCAGAATACCGTGAGATTGACAAACGTATGAACAGCATTAAGCCCGATCTCATACAGTTGCGGAAGACCAGAGACCAGTACTTAATGTGAGGACCTTGTATTTATTTTTATATGTAAATTTCACTTCTTTTAAAGTATAGGGTTTTTCCTGTCAAAGTAAAACGGGTTCACCTAATTTTGTGCTTCTTTGTTTCAGGTGGCTGACACAAAAAGGTGTTCGACAGAAGAAGCTAAACGAGTGGCTGGGCAATGAGAACACAGAAGAGTAAGTAATACAAAGTCACTAGACCTAACTGCCACATCTAGCATGAAACGTATAAATCAGCACTTTGCAGATTTATCAGTATCCTATGACCAATTTAAAATCTTGGCTGTTGCATAAATGTCATGTCATGTAGCTTATTTTAGACTTCAGGGTTATCAGAATTGTTTGAATTTTATTTGACAGATCAAAGTAGAATAACAAATCTTATTAGCCTATTTGTAACAGATTTAAAACCGGAACAGTTTTGTAGAGATGCAGTTTTAGCTTTTCTGCACAAAGGCATCAGAATCAATGTCAAATGCTTCATTTTTTGAGAACACTCTCTTAGGATGCATTTGAAATACTCCTGACTTTTTGATTGCATTCATGTTGCTTTTGTATGAGAAGCAACAGGAGGAGCAGCAGCATTCAATACAGGCGAACACTGCTCCATTAGATCCAAATCAAAATTCAAAGAATGCAATCCAAACTGCTTTGAAAATGCAAGTCAAAAGCATAAAACTGCCCGGCCCCCTGTAGCTTTATTAAGTCATAATGTACTAATATGCATCGCATACTAGCACATTATGACAGACCTACCTGCACACAGATCCTTCCAGGGGCGTGCTGACACGGCTCCCCGAGGCTTTCACCTTCATCCTGCTTTCCTTCCAGGTTTGTGGGCTCTGGCTATATGAATGGCTGGGGCACGGAGCTCTGAAGGTACGGCACAGTTATGCCATCCCTTCAGAGTGCATGCGCTGGTGACGTTATCAGCTGTACCCCATGTGAATAGATCCTTAACAGTGCAAGTTTAGGAGATGTTCACCGTATCTACAAGTAAGCCTCATTATAGGCTGACCTGTAGGTACAAGTTAAAAAGTGGAGCTTACTTCCATTTTAAGCTGTACAAGGTTCAATTCAAAGCAAGCTCTCTGGGTTCTTCATCCTATGTGCTGCTAAAGTCCCTAATTCTTACTCGAATGGTAACACTTCACAGCCATTCAGACAGATCTATGTAACTTTGGCTTAGGACCTTAAAGCAGAACTTAACCAAAAACATCTTGATAAAAAATAAGCAAGGAACATACATTCCACATTAATAATCATGCTGCCAAAATTAATGAGTGTTGTAAACTGCCTCCAGAATTGCTCCTGTTTCTTCATGCTGAAGGCTGCCATTTTGCTGAAGCCCAGAGCTCCTGAGTAAATCTTTAGGCAGTCAGCAGATCAGCCTCTATTGGCTCTGATTTTTGGCACATTGCCAAAAATGGAGAGCAACGGAGCATGTGCAGAGCAGGGTTACTGGGTTTTTGAACAGTATAGACACTTATTTTTAATGTTTTTTATATAGCTATACCGGCAAAAGGGGCCACTCTTTCTTTCTGACTAAAGTTCCACTTTAAGTAATTCATAGTTACAGGAGATTTAGAAAACCTTTTTTTTTTTTTGTGCTGCTTCATTAGGTTAAACTTTTTTTAATTTTCTCCGTTCTAGTCAGTACTCTACAGTGGAAGATGAGGACTTACCTCACCATGATGAGAGAACATGGAACGTAGGAAATATTAACAGAAGTCAAGCCGAGAATCTTTTACGTGGAAAGCGTGATGGTACATTCCTTGTGCGGGAGAGCAGCAAACAAGGGTGCTACGCCTGCTCTGTAGTGTACGTATATTTATTCATTTTACCATACTTTGAATGTTTAATGAGTTCTCTGATTTTTTTTTTTTTTTTGTTTTACCTTAAAGCCCAGCACTAGGAAAGATTTTAAATTTAAATGGAGTGTTCTGTCTCCATTGGAGATACTGGGACAGGAAATGGGAGGGGACGCTGGACACTGGGATAGGAAGTGCCGACAGCATTACATAGCCACATCCAGATTACTAAAGGGTTTTGTTGCAGTCAATTCCCAATCAGGAGACTTTCAGTCACTTCCTGTTCTTTTGTCCCCTATCAGCAGGAGGTAATGGGATATCTCAGTGGGGACACAGACGGCTATAAAGATCTGACAGAGGATCTAAGCTATAGATGCACTAGTACCAGTTTTTTAAAATTGTTGTAAAGGCAGAAGGGTTTTTTATCTTAACCGGGCCACGGCTCTGTGTCTGAAGGGACACACAGGGAGCTGTGACTTGGCTCGGGTGCCCCATAGCAAGCTGCTTGCTGTGGGGGGACTCAACAGGAGGAAAGGGCCAGGAGAGCCGAGGAGGGACCCAAGAAGAGGAGGATCTGGGCTGCTCTGTGCAAATCCCCTACACTGAGCAGATAAGTAGAACATGTTTATTTTTAAAGGAAAAAAAAAAGACTTTAGTATCACTTTAAGACCTAGCACAGATTTCACTTGCAGAAACTTCAGTTTCACATCAGTTTTCAGTACGTTTTTACAGCCTGTTCACACATGCACAAGCCGGCCGCAGTGTGATTTAAGAGTCCTGTGCAATTTTCAGTTCCGTTCAGATGCGATTTCTAATATCATACACTACAATTGGCATTGGAGTTGCACTTGAACCGCTGAACGAAATCACACTGCAAACGCTCATGGGAACTGAGTCGGAAGGCATCTATTTTAGTATCCGAGCATTTGCACCAGTATGAGTACTCTTGCAAATGCTTAGTATTGGCACTGATATCGGAATTGGTGCAATGCTAATCTAAGCCTTTCCTAGCTTTGTCCAGATCTCAACAGTATGGCTAGAGTTTGGTTTTAAATATGAGAGGAAAAGTAGATTCAACATTTAGCACCTGTTCACACCAAATCTGACTTCAAGCGAAGTTGCACGATTTTAGAGCCACATGTCAGTGCAACTTGGGTGACATCTGTGCAATTTAATGCACAGATATCTATGCAAGGTGCACGTTGAAATCAGCAAAAAAAAGTGCAGAGACATCTTTTTTTTAAATCTGCAGCACCGCAAAGGCGGCGTCACATCAATTTAAACGATACCATTGCTGACAATAGGGTGCAACCTGTTATGGGATTTGGACCTGTCTAATCACATGACAAGGCACACTGGTGTGACCGGAGGGCTAAATTTCTAACTTGAAAGATGTAGTTAGAGGTGGGACCCAATAAATGCATGTCTCTTCCAGTTTAGGTAAATCGTGCTCTGTGCTTCCTTACATTTCTACAGTACCAAGGTTGTTCATAGATCTTTTTTTTTTTTTTTTTTTTTTTTTTTATTCCCTTGCAGAGCGGATGGGGAGGTCAAGCACTGTGTCATAAACAAGACCCTTACAGGCTATGGATTTGCAGAACCATACAACTTGTATAACTCTTTGAAAGAACTGGTGCTACATTACCAACATACGTCACTTGTACAGCACAATGACTCTCTGAACGTCACACTAGCATATCCAGTATATGCACAGCAAAGGCGATGAACACCTAACAGACTCTCCTTCATCAACTAAGCTGATGCCGGTTTCGGCAAAAGGGATAAAATAAAATCCTAAAGCTCCCTCGTCCGCCTACTTCACAAGATTGAGCTGCAGTATCAAAGCTACCTTCAGATGAGAAAAGAGCTTTCTATCGCCATGGAAGCAGGAGATGAGTGTTAAGCTGTGAATGTATGTTTCTAAGCTATTGTGCTTGCTTTGAAAGAACCCAAGAAGCACAGCAACAGAAAGATATGGTATTACAAGCCTATCTCCCGGGCCTGCAGGTTCCTTGAGGCCTTCACCATGGTGCTTGTTTACATTCTTTTGAAGCTTTACCAGCTTGAATGTTGGTCACCGCTGATCCAAGAAGCCAAGGTGTCTTTTTGTTAGTAGAGTACTGATTTCTTTTTTTTTGGGGGGGGGGGGAGGGAGGGGACACACGACGTTCCATTGCAGCCTTTGGAGGACTTGTGGCCTAGCGCTCAGTTGACCTACCCACACAGCCTTGCAGATTGTTTCAGTTTCCGAACCGAAAACAAATATGTAGCAGAACGGATGGCACTTTCATTGTTTTCTAAAGAGAAATCTGCATAAAGGACACTGGTTCACAACCCCACCAAGTGTATGCAGCAAAGTGCCAGGAAGTGTTTTATTGAGACTAGTCTTGAATCAAATGAACCTATTTAACATGGATGATGACAAGATGGAATAAGACTATAAACGGTATATATATAAATATATATATATATGTACATAGCAACTGGGGAATAGCTATCAAAATGGAACCTACCAATACCAAACTGTCTACTTTTTATTTTGCGGACTGCTAAATCCTTAATGCTATGCAACATCACTTTTTCTTTAAGCTGTTTTTTTTTTGTTTTTGTTTTATACGTATCAATAACATACCATTTTTTTGTGTTAAAGAATTGTGCAGTATGTTGAGAGAAAGAGGAGAGTGGTCGAAGTGGAGAGAATCAAGGAACTTTAAAACAAGAGCTATTTTACCATACAATGTATAGAGAACTTGGTTTAAGCCCAAGATTAAAGAAGAAAAAAAGATTGAGAGTTCAATAGAAATATTTGATTTAATGCATTGTTGGGCAGTGCCTAATGAGCTTCAAAGCTGCTTTCTTAATAAAGAAGAAAAAAATAAATAAAAATAAACCTTTAAGATATATAAATATATAACAAAGAATCAGCGTTTGACAGTGTTGTATAATGGTTTGTTTCAAATTATGGTACTTTTTTTTTTTTTTTTTTCGGTAATGTGCTTAGGGCATTCTCGTCCTCTGTCCTTACTGCTTCTAAGTAGGTAGAAAGCACGCACAAAACATCTTTCTGCCTTTTCCCGTTCATTCTGAAAGATTAGACCCATCATTTCAATGTGTAGCATGCTAATCCTGCCATAAGATGATGTCACTGCAATGGTTTTAAAAGAAACTTTGAAACGTGTCCGGAAAAGGAAAGGGGGCAATTTTTGGGACGGCATTGTTATAGAGTTGGTTTTGTTTATTCAGCGCCCCCGATTTAAATTGTGTTTTTTTTTTTTTTTTTGTTTTTTTTTTTTTTGTTTTTTCTGAATCAGAATTTCTGTCCTCCCAGTTTTGGTATCCAAAGATTTTAATGGAATGACTTCCAGATGAGTGTGACATACTGTAGGATACAAAGTGTCGGCTGTACCATATCATTTTACCGTTTTTTAGCACTTTTAACCCTGCTGTGACACAGGTCAACTTTTTTTTTTTTTTTAAATCTTTGTTTTGATTGGTGGCTGTTTCAAGCAGTGGTACACTCTGCTCAAGTTTTGTATTCTATAGTATTTTCAACTGCCTGCCTTGTATTTACTGACGCAATATATTTTTTTTTTGGGCTATTTGACTACCGTACTTTAGCCACTGTACATTGCTTTACACGTAAGACCGGGGTGAATAGTACTCCACAGCGATATTCAGTTATTGTGCATTGTCGGTGCTCTAGGACTCACAAATAGCTTGCAAACTTTCGAGGCCTGGACACAAACATATTTATATGAACTACATGGCATCTTCTTAAAAAAAAAAAAAAAAAAAACACAAAAACTTTTTACTCTGGGGTCTGTGGATTTTCAGATTTATTTTTTTTTTTAATTCCTACTCCTTGTTAACAAACTCATTTTTTGCTTCCGCAATCTGTAAATCAATTGCGTGTTAATGCCATCGTGTTAAACTTTTAAAACCTCTAATACTGAATTTTTTTCATTTCTTCAGAAATGTAAAGTGCTGGAATCCTATGGCCCGGTTATTGTATGCGTGAATAGTAACCCTGTATCATTGATTGACAATGATAAAGGCAGATGTTTGGTACTTTGATAACTATAGACGTTTTGATAATTTAAGGTTTTAAGACCATTATTTTTCATATGCAGTTCTCCGTAAGACTCCGGGAAAAGCATACTTGTTTTTTTGTTTTTTTTTTGGTTTTTTTTTTCCCGATTTAAGCCATATTTTTTTCCCCTTTTTGGTATAGTTTATTATAATCTCTCATACCGGTAATAGAACATGAATAGTTGAAAGGAAGTTTCTTTACATTTAAAGGAAAATCCACATTTATGAAATGCACTGTTCATCCTATTTTTAAGGTACACCATGCTGATTTCTGAAGCACAACACTATGCTTAATCGTTTCAGCGGAGACTTTTTCAAAATGATGTGAATAAATGTGGTTTGCTAAGGGTGGGGAGATCGATTGGCGGAGAGCAATTTAAAGGGCTACTAAAAGTAAAATACCAGTTGGGACGCTGTGCTAAGACATCTTACATTCAGAAACAGAGTAGCCCAAATGCTCAGATTTTACAGAATGTCAGATCATTAACCTATTAATGTGTTTGAAGCTATTGCTGTCTGTTATTAGCGAAACTACTGCCTAAAAGGGGCTGAATACAGTGTCTTTCAGTGGTTTTACAGACAGTTTAACTGTATTTATGAATGTAAAAAAAAAAAAACTTTTGTATGACAACTTGTGTTTTTACATTTAGTAGTCCTTTTAAACTATGAAATCATTGTGAATATGCATGAGTAGTTTTCAGCAATCTAGCCATAAGCTGGGCTATGTGCCCCTCGGTGCTCAACACATATCTGATGTTCAAGTTTTAAGCAATTTCTGGAGTGCCAAAGCTCACTGATTTTTTTTTTTTGTATTGTAAATAACACTTAAAGCTATGTACCTAAAATGTAAGGTAAACTATATGACGAGACAAGTTAGATTGGGTTGGAACATAAGATATCTAAATATACCATTACAGCTGAGTGCAAGACTTGGTCTTTATTTCATATGCAAAGAGCAGTGATAGATGGAAATCAAAGCAAACAATCGCATTTCAAGACCTGTGGAAGTGGATTTTTGATTTGTTATGGGTATTGCACATTGCTCGTTTTGTGGTTACCCATGAGAATTGGCTTCCTCTGTTTTTTTTTTTTTTTTTATTTGTAATAGTAAAAAATTGGCAAAAATAGAATGTACCTTTTTAATGTTAAAGTATACCGATTGCCATAAAGTGGTGCTAGCAGGCCTTTTTTTATGTAAACATAATACTTTAGATAATGTGGCCTGTTTCTTGTATGCACTTGCTGTCATATGATGCATTTTTTGCCTCATGACATAGTGACTTTATTGTATCCTCGTGAATTGATAGGTGTGCTATCCTTATGTTCATCACTGCAGATTTGGCTTGTTGCGGCTAAGTTGTCTCTTGAAAAAAAAGTCCACCCTTAGACAGACCTCTAGGTGTCTATGGTCTCCTCTTCTTTTTTTTTTTGTGGCTATCACAATTAGAAAGCGAAAAATAATTTGTGGAACAGAGACAATGCTAATGGTTTAAATAGATGGCTTGCACCTGTTTTCAGAGATCACTTAGCTTGAAGCATGTTGCTTGGAGTGATTTTTGTATACTAAAGCCGATATCTTCAGTTCCAACTCATGTCTAAAATGTTTACATTTATATTTGTGAATGTTTCTAGAAGATCTCTCATATAAAGGCACCTCTGTATTACACAGTGAGCTGGACTTGACATCTCTATGAATTTCAAAATCTGGGCGACTGTCTGTCACCTGTAGGCCCGGGTACTCATGGTATTTTGTGTTGGTCACATCTTTTTGTGTGGTGTTCAGGTTCTCTTTGGAACTGAGCGGGTTTTGTGCTCTTTTCCTGGCAGAAGCAAAACATGCCAAATTTTATATCAACAGTTGAATGCGTCACTCTTTATGACTTGCTACGTCACTAAATTCATGATTACATGTCATCGTACGACTGCATTAGCTGCCCAATGTGCTGCTATTATTTTTATTTTTATTATTCCTATTTCAAACAGAAATTCTGTTCAATGTTTATAAAACATTAAAGAAATTTAACTTTGTTAAACACCATTAATACTTTGGTCTTTTGTTTGGGGGAAGAAAGAATGGTTAGTAGTAATTTGCCTTTACAAGGCAATTTAATAAAGTTGTGCCTCTGAAACTTTGAGCTATAGCTTTGATAAAGCTCTGTGTCTCGTTTTAAGTTGCTTTAAAACATTGTATTAGACCTTCAAACAAAATAAAGATTGTTTTGAAAACGATGACGTTGTCTGCCCGTTATTTTGTAATGACAGTTAGGTCCTCTTTTTAAAGTGGTTGTAAACCTCAGACATGAAATAAGAACAAAGCATATCCCTCTATAGTGTGTACTTGTCTCTATTAGAGCACTAAATGTCATTTCTGTCTGCTGCCTCGTTCCTCTGCTATCAGCATGAATGACCTGACAAGTTTTCCTGACACTTGGGTCCATTCACACCTGAGCGATTTGCAGCGACAGCTGCAGCCGCTTGGTTTTTTTTGTTTTGTTTATTTTTACATCGTTTTTGGGGCGGCACCATTCATTTGAATGGGCCTCCCTCCCCTCCAAAAATGCTCATGTATCAAATCTTGGCATTTTTGCCGCCATTGTACCAAGCAACAAATCGCTGCAAAATTACCCCGTGTTTGTGGTGCCATTAAGAAATCGTGGCATCGCAAGCTCGTTTCACGTATTGCCGCGATTCTGGAATCGCAGGCAGAATCACGGCGATTCTTCCCATGATCCTGATCGCTCAGGTCCAAACAGAGCCTAAGAGAGAAATGGTGACAGGGGAGGGACCTCCAGCTGATGGCCTCAGATCTGTTCCTGCGTGAAAGGGGGGGGGGTGTCCCCTTCCCTTCCTTCCAATCAGCTTTCCAAGCTTTCTTCACTGAGCTTTGCAAATTGAGACTTCAGCTTTCTGCCCTCTTTTCTCTGAACTCTCCAACAAGCTTACAAATTCAGCACTTTGAACAGGTGTAGAGAAGACTGCAGATAAACAGGTACAACTTATGTAGGAGGATTTGTTTAGTCTGTGTATCACCTGAGTCCAGCCACTTCCCCGGGTAAATGTAAGCATTTACAACCACTTTAAGGGTACAGTACTGATGTATGAACACCAGATCTTCCTGGCAGAAAGAAACGCGAGTGTGGTCCGTATAGTGTGCAGATATCACACAAGTATTCTTCTAGCTCCCACTATGTTAAATAATACAAGAAAGATACAATTTACATGCATATTTGCACATAGGCGTGTGAAATACTGACCTGTTATGCAAATTTTATGTATTTTTTTTTTTTTTTTTGTTCTGATCTAAACACAGCTCTTGCTTACTGATATTTATGCTCCTGTGTGTATGGATTCATTGGAAGCAATGGGCTGCATTCAGATCAGTAAAAAAAATGCCTTTGTGCCTAAAATGATGAATAAATAGATGATGCGGGGTAATGGGTAGAAAATTCAACAGAAACTGATCTATGAGCTTTGGAAAGTAGGTCTTGCAGCACGCTGATTCAAGGTCATGTGTCTGTGGCTTAGGTCATGTGACACTCAGCAGGTCTGAGTACTGATGTCATTCATTGTGACCACTATGGCTTCAGATCACCCAGAATTGGCATGATGTGTTACTTGTTTTTCAGTTGATTGGTAACTTTGCTGTTTTTTTTGCCTCCATAATGTCTGCCTCCCCTATAAAAGTATAACCAAACCCAAGAAGAAAATTGTAATGCAGCTTACCAGTCCTTAGATGTGGTGGCTGCCATTATTTTCAGGCTAAATATGTTTTTCACCAAGTGCAGAAAATACCTGCTAATCCTGATAGAAATCGGCTAGGTAATTTGGGTGAAAGTGGGGGTGGCTACCTGTCAAAACCAGGTACCCGCTCCCCCCCAGAAAAAAAGTTGTCTAAGGCTGGCCATTGACGGAGTAAATTTCTTTCCTGCAACCCAAAGAAATTTGCTCAATTCCCTCCATCAACACAGACAGATTATTACTAGCGGCTATAAAAATCGCATGTAAAATCCAGCAGGCTGGTTGTACCCAACTTCATTGATCAACTTGGATACATTCAGCCTGCCCATACATGGTTCGAATCTCAGCCGGTTCCTGCTGAACTGGCTGAGATTTGAACAGTCTATGGTCGGCTTTAAAGTTGAGGAGGGGAGAGTCTTATAAAAAATACAGGACTTCCTCTGAATGGCTGAGAAGCACTCAGCCTGACTCAACTTTGTTTCGGCAGCAGACAGGAAGTTGTCCGTGATGCTGGCAGAACACAGCACTCTGGTTGAGTGGTTCTCAACCCTGTCCTCATGTACCCCCAAAAGGCCATGTTTTGGGAATTACTCTTATGCCCTGTACACACGATAGGATTTTCCGACGGAAAATGTTCTATGGGAGCTTGTTGTCGGAAATTCCGACCGTGTGTAGGCTCCATCGGACATTTTCCATCGGAATTTCCGACACAAAATTTGAGATCTGGATCTCAAATTTTCCAACAAAATCCATTGTCGTAAATTCTGATCGTGTGTATACAATTCCAACGCACAAAGTTCCACGCATGCTCGAAATCAAGCAGAAGAGCCGCACTGGCTATTGAACTTCCCTTTTCTCGGCTCGTCATATGTGTTGTACGTCACCGCATTCTTGACGTTCGGAATTTCTGACAAGATTTGTGTGACCGTGTGTATGCAAGACAAATTTGAGCCAACATCCGTCAGAAAAAAATCCATGGATTTTGTTGTCGAAATGTCCGATCAATGTCCGATCGTGTGTACAGGGCATTAGATAAAATAGCTGTCCAAAATACCAATCCATTGACTCTGATTTAAAGCACCTGTGCAAGATTATTATTATTATTGTTATACAGTATTTATATAGCGCCAACAGTTTACGTAGCGCTTTACAACTTGAGGGTAGACAGTACAAATACAATACAATTTGATACAGTAGGAATCAGAGGGCCCTGCTCCTTAGAGCTTACAATCTAAGAGATGAAGGAAAACCTGCAAACATGGCCTTTTGGGGGTACTTGAGGACAGGGTTGAGAACCACTGCTGTACACTGTATGTAGAGAATGCTACTAGGGTATGATAGAGCCAACAGTGGCAGAATAACGAATGGAAATATTTTGTTTGGGCCAAATGAATTCATTAAAGTGAAAGGAAAGCTGGACTTTGGCTTTTTTTTTCTGCAGGAAGGAAATGATATGAAAACAGTGGCGTTGTCCATAAGGGCGTTTACTTGTGTAAATGGATGGATGAGCGGCCCTGGTTGCAAGCAAATGCTCTGATCTGTGGTTCCCAGCATTCAGCCGCAGCCTGTCATTGATTTGCTGGGGATGCCATACTGCATGCAACAAATTTCCTGTCTTCTTATCTTAAAGTATTAAGGGCAAAACTTTTTTTTTTTTTTTTTTAGTTTTGGACAGCCTATTAGGTTTTTATGGCTGTCTGTTCCCCCGTTGGGGAGATTCACCCTCTCTATTTGTCCTGTTTACCATAATCATCAAAAGTGACAGTAAAAAAAAAAAAAAAAAAATTTGGGTCGTCGCCGGAAAAGTAATGGGAAATCTTCCAATGGGAACACTACTTCTGGTCTCCCCAAGAATTCCCTTAATGTTACAGGGATTCTCTCACTTCCTGTTTTGTCTATGGGACAGGAAGTCAAGGTATATCACCCCAATAGGACACATATGGCAAAACATATAATGACACGGTTGTAACGCTCCCTTACTCTATCCAAAATGTAAAAAAAAAGTTTTGCCTTCAGTTCTACTTGCACTGAGGAAAATGTGCTAGGCATCATTGCTGTCTTCCTTCTGATGATGCTAGTAATTCAGCTGCCTGTTTTAACGCTTTTACTGACAAGCATACGATTGAAGCCAGGCCTCCTGATCTGTATACTTTGTATTAGTATTAGCAGGCAGGCAACCAAGAAAACGGGTTAGCCTAGATATTCTCCTACTCAAGTCTGCTTCAATTTCGGTGCAGAATCCGAGTGACAATTACAGGAGCACGGGGATGATGATTCTGGAAACTCCTACCTAAAGATTGAACCCTGTTCCTGCAGTTGCAAGGATAATGCATTTCTTGGTAGTTGTTAAATGAGACTGCTGTTTTGTTTGTTGGCACTTTTAGATAAATTCTAGCAAACATGGCATTATTCTATGTCTCTTCAGAAGGACTTTTCCTGTGAAGTGAATGGCAGAAAATGAATCTCAGTATGTTGTAATACAACTTTTCTAGGAGAAAGCAGATTACTGCAATGTTCTTGTTAGGTTTGGCAAGGATGTCCAGAGTTTGTCCTTCACCTGATGGTTTTAGAGTTGTCATCCTGGCCAATACGAATTCTTTCCTAATTCATGGATCACATTCTTTATTGGTTTAAGTAAACACACAGTGCGAAGAGTGTTAGGAAATCACTAAAACTGCTGCCCAGTAAAATACTAAAATGAAGGTCCAACATCTCGGCCCGATTTAATCCAAATTTATAAAATGCAAAGTTAAAGTGATATCCTCCTAAATAACTGAACTTTCATAAGCTCTGGCAGGTTTAAATAAATAATTTTGTAGCTATGAGGGAGCTTTTAATTTACTTTCCATGCGATGACAAAGTTTGTAAAGTGGTTGAGGATGGGAACCTCTAATTTAGGTTTGTATTGCTGTTTTGTCATTATTAGGGAATTATCACTTCTTTTTTTGGTCACCAGAACAGTAAGTGAGGTTTTGGGATCTGTCTCAAGCAAAGACACAGAGGTTCTAACCCTATTTCCACTCCAACCAAAACTTAGAAATTCAGTATGTTTTGGTAGGCAGCTGGGCTTTTAAATGTGAAGTCTAGGCAGCCAGCTATATACACAATTCAAATCAGGGGTCCCCTAGCGTTTCGGCTTATCAACCTCTTCATAAAGTTTCAGATTGTTCATCAACCACCAAGCATGTATGAAAATAATTTGATGCATACTACTTTAAATAATAGTACAGCAAATAATAGATGATAATCTTTTGAATACTGTCACCACTCTCTTCTGGCATCAGCAGCTGTTATTATGATTGTAACACTGCTGAAATGTCGTTAAATATACAGCAACCTGTTTTTTGGCAGAACTGTTATTGCTCTGGTGTACTCACTGGATCTCCAATGGTGTCTGGAGGTGGGGGAGTATGGGAAGTGAACACGTACATTGATCTTTTGTGGAAGGGCACAGCCACACAAAGCAAAGCATGCTGGTAAATAAGGCCAGTATAACCCTGCAGCAGATAGAGGCAACTACAAGGCTACTCTTTCCGGGTGGTAGATCATCCAACCCTTGGTATCAATGTCTTACTGCTAGCCACCTTACCCTCAGGTATAAGGATTAGTGTGGAGCTTTATAAAGGACCTCAAAATGTTTTTTTGCCTCATTCAGCCTTTAGCCATTTACAGTGCCTTGAAAAATATGTCCCCTTTACTCTGATACCCCTAACTAAAATCTAGTGGAACAATCTGCCTTCAGAAGTCACCTAGTTAGTAAATAAAGTCCACCTGTGTGTATTTTAATCTCCGCATAAATACTGCTGAAGCCCTCAGAGGTTTGTTAGAAAACCTTAGTGAGCAAACCGCATCATGAAGGCCAAGGAACACACCAGACAGGTCAGGGATAAAGTTGTGGAGAAGTTCTTAGCAGGGTTAGTTTATAAAAAAATATCCCAAGCTTTGAACATCTCACGGAGCACTGTTCAATCCATCATCCGAAAATAGAGTATGGCACAACTGCAAACCTACCAAGACATGACCATCCACCTAAACTGACAGGCCGAGCAAGGAGAGCATTAATCAGAGAAACAGCCAAGAGGCCCATGGTAATTCTGGAGGAGCTGCAGAGATCCACAGCTCAGGTGGAAGAATCTGTCCACAGGACAACTATTAGGCATACACTCCACAAATCTGGCCTTTATGGAAGAAAGTCATAAGAAGTCTTATTTGCAGTTTGCAAAAAGCCATGTGGGGGACACTGCAAACATGTGGAAGAAGGTGCTCTAGTTAGATGAGACCAAAATTTAACTTTTTGGCCTAAAAGCAAAACGCTGTGTGTGGCGGAAAACTAACACTGCACATCACCCTAAACACACCATCCCCACTGTGAAACATGGTGGTGGCAGCATCATGTTGTGGGGACGCTTTTCTTTAGCAGGGACAGGGAAGCTGGTCAGAGTTGATGGAAGAAGGATGAAGCCAAATGCAGGGCAATCTTAGAAGAAAACAAGTTAGACTCTGCAAAAGACTTGAGACTGGGGCGGAGGTTCACCTTCCTGCAGGACAATGACCCTAAAAATACAGCCAAAGCTACAATGGAATAGTTTAGATCAAAGCATATTCATATGATAGAATGGCCCGGTCAAAATCCAGACCTAAGTCCAATTGAGAATCTGTGGCAAGACTTGAAGATTGCTGTTCACAGACGCTTTCCATCCAATCTAACAGAGCTTGAGCTATTTTGCAAAGAAGAATGGACAAAAATGTCATTTTAGATGTGCAAAGCTGGTAAAGACATACCCATAAAAAAATTGTAAACCATTTTATCATTTTCCTTCCACTTCACAATTATGTACCCCTTTGTGTTGGTCTATCACATAAAATCCCAATAAAATACTTTTACGTTTTTGGTTGTAACATGACAAAATGTGGAAAATGTCAAAAGGTATGAATACTTTTTCAAGGCACTGTATTAATCACCTTTCGAGCTCTACATATTACTTTTGACTAACCAAACCCTTGGAGAGTCACATGAAGCATAGGGTCAATATTGACCATTTAGCAGAACCAATATGGGAACTCTTTTATCCTGAAAAAATGTATATATTTTTTTTTTTTTTCATTTTCTTTCTTTGCCAAAAAAACAAGATCTCTAAAGGACTCACTATGCCTCTTAATAAATACAGTGGGCTATCTTCTTTCCAAAATGCTATAATTTAGCAGATGTTTCTACTGTTCTGGCACTTCAAGGCCTTTGTACATGTGATAGGTAGGGATGGGCGAACAGCTCGGCCCAAGCTTAAGTTTGGGCCGAACTTTTGCTGTTCGGTTGTTCGGTCGTTCGGCGAACAGCCAGGTTGTAGACCATTTGTTCGGCCCCCCCAGAGCCGACCACAATGCATTGCAGCGCTGAACAGTGCATTGCAAGCCCCGATTGGCTGAAGCAGTGAAAGCCGTTTTGTGTGCGTTACTGCCAGTTTAACGCCATATAGTTCTGTGTGCGTTACTGCCAGTTTTATACCATATTGTTTTGTGTGCGTCACTGCCAGTTTAAAGCCATATCGTTTTGTGTGCATCACTGCCAGTTTAACGGCATATCATTTTGTGTGCGTTACTGCCAGTTTAACGCCATATAGTTTTGGCTGCGTTACTGCCAGTTTAGCGTCATATAGTGCGTCACTGTACGTTTGGCGCAATATATTGCAGTATATTATATTGTATCCGTGGAGTGTGTCTGTGTAGTGTGAGTACTCAAATTAAAGTGCACCAAACACCTGTTTACATTGATTAAAGTGCATCTATGTACAGATTTCAACTTCTTCTTTATATTTGCTTATAAGCACCGGCCCCTCCCACCCAATAATGCTTAGGAGGACAACAAGGAGAGGCAGATGTTCCCTTGGCACTATAAGAGGGCCAGCAACAAATGTGTCCACAGGCAAAGGTGAACATGGTGGTCAGTCCTGAGGCAGGGCATCATTCCCTCTGTTTAGTGAGTTTGCCCGTGCTATCCAGCCGCAGCATGCAGAGGAGGTGGTGGACTGGCTTACTAAACCTTCCTCATCCTCCCCATCCTCTGTCAGGCAAGCAGAGACAAGTGTGCAGTCCCCTGCAGTTGCTAGAGTGGATAAACCTGCCTCCTTGTCCACATCTATTCCTGCTATATGTTGGTTCTGAGGTTGAGGATGCCAGGAACATGAGTCTGGAGAGAGGGAGGAACACTGGTAGACAAATTGGCATTCATGTTCCACAAGCCACAGCGTATTGCCAAGTTGTCTCCAGTGGTCCAATGATGAAGATGGAGAAGTTAATTATGAGGTCACTGACGCGACTTGGGTGCCAGATAGAGCAGAGGAGGAAACTGAAGGTGAGGCGGCACAACCCCAAGGAGTCCGACAAGAAAGAGTAGAGAGCAGCCACCCTATTCCATCACATTCTGCAGCTGTTATCTCCCAGCCCACTCCTCAAAGCTCAGCTGTCTGGGCCTTTTTCAGCACATCTGCAGCAAATCGCACTGTTGCTATCTGTAAACTGTGTCTCAGGCACATCAAACATGGCAAAAACACCAACCATTTGGGTACCACATGCTTAACAAGGAATTTAACATTCAGCCCATTGGCAAGAGTACCTAAAGGCAACACAAAAGGGGCACAAATCTGTCCCTCCTCCTCCTTACCCACTTCAGTTTGCCCCTGCGATGCCAAGTCATTACCTTTCAGCAACCTCCACTGACAGGGATGATGGTATAGCACAGGGTGTCCCAGGTCCTAACAGCACATCTGCCAGCAGCACACCACCAGCTGTAGACTGTAGCCGGCAAATTTCTCTGCCCCACCTGCTGCAGCAGAAAACTAAAAATACAGTCTCTGCCACCCACATGCCCAGCGTCTGAATGCCAGCTTGTCAAAGCTGTTGGCTCTCCAACTTCTGCCTTTCAGCCTGATAGATTCTGCCCCCTCTTGTGAATTTGCACAATGTGCTGTACCACAATGGCAGGTTCCCAGTCGCTAGTACTTTTCACGTAAGGCCGTTCCATCTCTCTACCATCACGTGGAAGGGAATGTTCTGGCATTGTTGAGCAAGGCTTTCAGCCATAAAATTCACCTTACTGCTGACACGTGGTCCAGCAAGCATGGGCAGGGACAATATATTTTGTTCACAACACACGGGGTAACGCTGCTTGCAGCTTGAAGGATGCAGGATAGGGCTCGGTGCTGCAGCTTGTTGTGCCCCCACGTCTCCATACAGCTGGTGGTGATGATGCCAGACCTGTGAGCTCTACGCCCTCCTCCTCCACCACCTCTGTGCCATCCTCTGCAGAATTGTCCTATGACCATCAGGTACCCCCTAAGCATTCATAGGGCTATTCCCAGAGTCAGGCTAAAAGGCGCCATGCAGTGCTTCAGCTGGTGTGTTTAGGGGACAGGAACCACACCGGAGCAGAGATTCTTGCAGCTCTGCAGGGACAAGCCCAGAGGTGGTTCACACTACGCCAGCTGGAGCCAGGAATGGTGGTGTCCGATAATGGCTCAAACCTCCTGTCCACCCTTAGATAGGAAAAGCTTACACACGTGCCATGCCTGGCACGTGTCCTCAATTTGGTGGTGCAGCATTTCCTAAGTACGTACCAAGGGTTGCAAGATGTACTAAAGCAGGCCAGAAGAGTCTGTAGCCATTTCAGGCAGTCATACACAGCCTGTGCTCAGTTGGCTGAAATTCAGTGGGAATTCCACCTGCCTGTAAACTGCCTGATTTGTGACATGCCTACCAGGTGGAACTCAACTTTGAGAATGCTGCAGCGGCTATACATGCAGCAGAGGGTCGTCAACGAGTACCTGTGCCAGTACGGCATGACAACAGGCTCAGGCCGCCTCTGCTTTTTTTCCCCACGCCAATGGCTGATCATTAAGGATGCATGCACTGTATTGTCACCATTTAAGGAGGCCACAAGGATGGTGAACAGTGACAGTGCATGCATCAGTGACACAATCCCTGTTGTGTTCCTGCTGGAGCAGACTCTGTGTGGCATTATGGACAGGGCACTGGAGGCAGAGCAGCAAGAAGAAGAGGAGGACTTCCTTTCCTCTCAAGGCAGACTTTATCCAGACGCCATCATTCCTATGTCACAGAACACACAGGAGGAGAGAGGGGGAGAAGATGAGGAGGAGGATTCTGGCACTTTCATAGGCTTTGAAGAAGAGGGAGACATGCGTCAATCTGCAAGCAATGGCTTTCCAACCCCAGGACCCTTGGGAGTAGTACGTGGCTGGGAGGAGGAAGTTCCAGATGCTGTCATCCTGAGTGACCCCGAGGAGTCTGCTTCTCAATCCTCGGCAAATTTGAGGCGCATGGGCAACCTCATGCTTCAGAGCCTGCGAAAGGACCCAAGCATATGTGGCATAAAGGAAAAGGATGATTACTGGTTGGCAACCCTCCTTGACCACCTTTATACGGGGAAGGTCTCAGAACTCATCCCATCCCCACAGAGAGTGCAGAAGATAAAATCTCTTGAGGACACGTTAAAGAGGATTTTATTGAACGTTTTTCCTGACTCCAGTAGGTTACAGTGTCGTGGAAAACTTAGTTTTGAGTCTTCTGTTGGTCAAGAGAGGAGTGTTGGAGAAGGCATTTCATTTTTTTAGTCCTCGCGGCCCAGGGCTGTCAGCTTCCACATCCTATCAGCAGCATCTGCATCACATTACCTCGGGGCCAAAACAGAGATGGAGAGCTTTCCAGCTGACAATCCACTAACTTACTGGGTCATGAGAATAGACCACTGGCCAGAACTTGCCCAGTATGCTATTGAGTTCTTGGGCTGCCTTGCATCCAGCGTGCTTTCAGAACGGGCATTAAGTGCTGCAGGAGGTTTTGTTACTGATCATAGAACGCATCTGTCCACAGACTCCGTGGACCGTTTGACTTTTATAAAAATGAATCAGTCCTGGATTACAAGTTATGAAGCCCCTGATGCCGATGTCACTGATTAAGTCTTTTTGGTATATGGAATCTCTGCAGGACTTCGAGGCTGCCTAGCTTTGAGGGTGTTCAATCATTTCATCTGGAAGAATGTTTTTGATATAGGTTCATGGACACAATTAACACCCAAAGACCAATTTTTCAGCACCTGTTTGGCAGGTGCATATCATTGCAATTTTTTACAGCAAGGCCAATTCTTGCTTTCATCAAGAGTACCTCTATAGGGTTACGGTGGGAAGGCGCCACGACACCCAAAGACCAATTTTTACGCACCCGTTACTTCTATCCAAAGTCAAAGTGACACCAGAATGTATCAAAAAAATCTGTAATCTTGTTCCCAGTACACTACATTGTGGCCTCATCATGCACACTGGCTCCCCAGCTGTTGCTGAGCAAAATAAAGGCAGCTTGCAGGGAAAATGTCATTTTATTTTGGCTTCATAAATGCAATTATTGGTGCAGCAGATTCTAGACATGGTACAGATCTGCCACTTTACAGGTAGACTAAGGGGACCCCCAGGCACTACATTGGAAGGAATTTTTCATTTTTAAGCTTTCACTTTAAAAATCAAAAAATCACTGCTCATTTAAAAAATGACGTTTTTCCCAAACTTTTTTTTCATTGATACATGTCTCCCAGGGCAGGGCCCGGACTCCTATAACCATTGTAGGCCCATTTACTTGCATATAAGCCTCCAAAATGGGCATTTTTGATTTTAGACGTTTGAGTCCCATTGACTTTAATGGGGTCCGTTATTCGGGTCCCAACTTTCGTGGTGTTCGAAAGTTTTGGTGCAAACCGAACAGGGGTCCATTCGGCCTATCCCTAGTGATAGGTAGTCAGGAAATTAAGTTGTGTAATTTTTGCCCCTTGAAAGCCTAAATGTGCTCCTTGGATTTAAGGCTCCTCATGCAGCTAAGGTGCAAAAAAAGCCTCACATGTGGTATCACCATACTTGTAAGGAGTAGTAGTATGTGTATTGGGGCCCAAAACCTTTGGCTGGTCTGTGCTGTAATCAGGCACAGGTAGTTTACTGATACTGCCTGTAAACAGGCGCAGGTAGGAGGTTGGTAATGGTACTGGCTGTAATCAGGCACTAGTTGTAGATTTTAAGAGGAGTGGCAATGGGTGCCGCAAGTGTAAACAAGCCCCTAGGCTGGTACTGATACTGGCTGCAATAAGGCACTTGTATTAGGTTGTTGCTGGCTAAGTTACTCGCTGTAATCAGACACTGTTGCTCACAGAATGTAGTAGCATTCCTCACGCACAATGGATGTTTAGTCCATGTTCATGAGATCCCAGTGTTTTATGCTGGCAGAAGGCACAGGTGCACCATACATCCCTGCTGCCAGAGCCTATAAGACTCTGAAAGGCTGAAAACTGCTGTGGCTGGATGGTGCACCGAGTGGTACTAATGTTTAGGGCATTTCGGGCATTGGTCCCAGCCACAGCAGCTTTCAGCCTCTCATAGCAGCCATTGCTTATATTTGTGATGCACTGTGATTGGTGAAAGCGATCACGTGGTACAGAGCCAATCTGAATGACTCTATTTTTTGCCTGTGATCCTCTGTGTCCAAACACAGCACAATCACAGGACTATTGTTTCTAGCATTCTTAAGTAATGAACCCCTTCTAGCTACTGAGAGAAACTTACCTTCCTATATGGAGGTTTATTCTCTCTCTGGATTATTTTCTAAGATGCAGGGCTATAGTTGAATCCTCAGTCTGTGAAAGTCATTGCTGGAACCATCTCATAGACTAAAATGCCCAGACCTGACACTAGACACAGCCCTGTGCAGGATCCTCCTGCCTCAGCACAAACCTCTGTTCCTTTGTTCTCACACCTGGACCCTCCAGCCCAGAGGAAGCTCTTGATTCATATGGGGAGGTCACATAGGGCAGCAGTCCCCAACCTTTTTACCTTTTTGGCACCAGGGACCGGTTTCACGGCAGCCAATTTTCCCGGGGGGGGGGGGGGGGGGGGGGACGACCTTCATGGAGTCTGTCCTCAGCCCCCCCTTTACAGCACAGTCCCCCCTTTATGTCAATGTCCTCAGTTCCTCCTCACATCACAGCCCCCTTTACCTTACAGTGCCCCTTTACAGTGCAGTCCCCTTTCCATCATAGTCGACTTTAGATTAATGTAACGGGGACTGCTCTGTAAAGGGGGCACTGTAATGTAAAGGGGGCACTGTAGTGTAAAGAGGATTGTACTGTAAAGGGGGCACTGTGATGTAAACGGGACCACAATGTAAAGGGGCACTGTAATGATTATAGCACCCCTTTAGAGTGCAGTCCCCTTTATATTACAGTGCCCCCTTTACAGTACAATCCCATTTACATCACAGTACCCCTGCAGTCTGACACCCCCCCCCCGCACCCTTTCCTCCCTAACATCACACTTCCCTATTCTAATTTCTGCCTCCCCTGCACTGGATTTCTACCTTTGGCAGGGCAGAGGCTATGATCAGTCCGTGTGTCCTCTCCCAGCTCCCCTGCTCACCCAACAATCTCAATCCTATCAGTAGAGCAGGGGGTGAGAGGAGCTCTCCATTCCAATCTTCAGCTCCTCCTGCCCTGCTGATTGGATGACATCGTTGGCTGGGTGGGCAGATGGGCTGCGAGAGGACACACAGGCCTGGCTGCACAGCAAGAGGTGAGCGGCAACCGCGTTCTGTGATAGCTGTGCGGACCACAGTCGCTGCTCATCTCCTGCTATGCGGCCCGGTCATCAACAGGCCCAGACCGGCCCGGGGGTTGGGGACTCCTATTATAGGGGATGTCTCAGCATCTTTTTTTTTGTTCAATCACCAGAAGGTAGCTGCATATAGCCAAGTCGTAATGATTAATCTCTTTAGGACCAGCCATTGTGTACTGAAACAGTTGGTCAACTAACTTGTTGTTCCGGGAGGACATATTGGTACCTCCTCCCAAACCTGAGCATGTGTTTGTACGAACTATTGCATCAGACAAGTCATCCACACTACCTAGATGTATACTACAGTGAGCAGGGATGCTTTTTCCCCTACTTTACCATTGGGAGGGAAGTTTTCCAAGCCCTGTGATTTCAGTTTTAGGTGGACAGAATAAACGCCAAGGGATCTGCACATCACTACAGATCAAGGTGGATCAGTTATATCTTGTTGTCTGCAGGGAAATTGAAGTTTGGTGTTTCCATTTGCTACATTATCGGGAAATATGAGAAAATGGCAAATTGTGATCTAGTAGTAGAGTGTATGATGCCCAGGGTTATAGAATAGAAGACCTAGGAGTATGGCTGGATTTACACTATAGTGTTATAGAAAAACTAATTTTACTGCACTTTACAGCAACAAAATGCACTGACATGTACTAAATACAGTTGTAGTGAAAATGTGTGTGGGGGTGGATATGGTTTTCTGGGTGATACATTACTGTGTGTGCTACAAGACAAAAAATCGGTGTCACTGTGAAAATGAATTACAATCTCATTAATAAAGTACAGCAAATGTTATTTAATAAATAAAGAACTATGTCTAGCCACTTGCCTGCTGGGCACTTAAACCCCCATCCTGCCCAGCTTTCGGTGCTCTCACAATTTGAATGACAATTACTCAGTCATGTAATACTGTACCCAAATTAATTTTTTGTCCTTTTTTTCATACAAATAGAGCTTTCTTTTGGTGGTATTTGATCACCTCTGGGATTTTTATTTTTTGCGCTATAAATGAAAAAAACACCGAAAATTTAAAAAAAAACACATTTTTCTTAGTTTTTGTGATAAAATTTTGCAAATTATTAATTTTTCTTCATAAATTTTGGCCATAATTTATACTGCTACATATCTTTGGTAAAAATAACCCAAATTAGTGGATATTATTTGGTCTGTGTGAAAGTTAGAGAGTCTACAAGCTGTGGTGCAAATCATAAAAAATTGATCACACAGATTTCTTGCGACCTGAGCAAGTCAGGAAAGTACAAATACCCCCCAAATGACCCCTTTTTTGAAAGTAGACATTCCAAGGTATTTAGTAAGATGCATGGTGAGGTTTTTGATGTTGTCATTTTTTCCCACAATTTTTTTGCAAAATGAAGATTTTTTTTTCCACAAAATTGTCATTGTAATAGGTTATTTCTCTCACATGGCATGTGTATACCACAAATGATGCCCCAAAATACATTCTGCTACTCCTCCTAAGTATAGCGATACCACATGTGTGGGACTTTTTCACAGCCTAGCCACATAGAGAGGCCCAACATGCAGGGAGCACGATCAGGTGTTCTAGGAGCATAAATGACACATCTAACTTGTTGACTACCTATTACATTTTTGAAGGCCCTGGAGCACCAGGACAATGGAAATGCCCACAAAGGGACCCTTATTTGGAAAGCTAACACGCCAACATATAATCTATGATGCATAATGAGTCTTTTGAACGGTTCATTTTTTTCCAGAAGTTTTTGGAATATGTGGGAAAAAAATGAAAAGGCATTTTTTTTACACAAAGTTGTCCGTTTATAAAATATTTCCAACACATAGCATGTACATAGCAAAATTGACACCCCAAAATACATTCTGCTACTCCTCCTGAGTATGGCGATACCACATGTGTGAGACTTTTACGCAGCCTGGCCACATACAGAGGCCCAACATTGAAATAGCACCTTCAGGCATTCTAGGAGCATAAATTACACATCTCATTTCTCAACCACTTATTACACTTTTGAAGGCCCTAGAGCACCAGGACAATGGAAACGCCCACAAAATGACCCCATTTTGGAGACCTAACACCCCAACATATAATCTACGAGGCATAATGAGTCTTTTGAACGGTTCATTTTTTTCCGGAAGTTTTTGGAAAATGTGGGAAAAAAAATAAAAACGCGTTTTTTTTTACACAAAGTTGTCCATTTATAATATATTTCCAACACATAGCATGTACATAGCAAAATGACACCCCAAAATACATTCTGCTACTCCTCCTGAGTATGGCAATACCACAAATGTGAGACTTTTACACAGCCTGGCCACATACAGAGGCCCAACAGGTCTGGGGACACATAACATCCACACACCAAGAATTACACCCCAAAATACATTCTGCTGAGCAAAGGGTAAACAAAATATTACCTGTGGTTTTAGTAGTGCAGTTGTCCACAGGAGGATAGCACTGGTCCAGGCAGCAGGCAGGGACTTGGTCAGCAAAAGCGAACGCAATTGTCCAGTCAACAGGCAGGAATACTGTCCATAGTCAGTACAGGCAGCAGGCAGGGATACTGTCCATATGCAGTTCAGGGTCAGTGCAGGTAGAGATTGTCAGCAGTGCCAAAATATTGGTCCTGGTAGTAGGCAGGAACATGGTCCATGTGGTGTGGTCAGTTCATGCCACAGGCAGAGGCATGATGGAATAGGTCCTACAGGCAGCAGGCAGAGGTAGGGCTTCGTTCAGGACAGAATGGGGACAGGGGTAGAGGCTTCTCCCATCCAAATCTCTTTGAAGCCTCCGAGTCTCCAGACCCTAATCTAGGAATGAGAAAACATCCAGAAAAACAATTCTGGAGCCCCTCACATATGTGAGAACCCTGTGTTATGAATCCCACTAGTCCAGTGGCAGGGTACAAGATCAGTCCAAGAGGCAGGCAAAAAGCATGGTCAAACAGTCCAGGGTCAGTTCCAGATCAGGCAGAGGTATGTACAGAATCGGTAGGCAGAAGCGGGGTCAAATAACAAGTCAGGGTCAGTTCCAGATCAGGCAGAGGTATGAACAGAATCGGTAGGCAGAAGCATGGTCGAATAACAAGCCAGGATCAGTTACAGAGCAAGTAGAGGCATAAGGAGTGTGAAGGTAAATGGCAGGAAGTGAGGGTTATGTTTACAATACTTCACTAATAATTTAGTGAAGTATGGTAACGGCAGAAACAGTCAACTATGCAGAGGCCTGGTTGGGAAGGACATTGCGGACAATAATAAGTAGTGTCTCTTCTAACGCCTCCTCTGGTGCACACCCGGCATTTTTTCTGACGTTTTTGGCCTGTTGGTCTGGGAGGGATTTTATCGGGAAAGTGGCGTTTGGAGAGTCTGCTAATCACATTGGATCGAATGTTTTCTGGTGGGCCGTTTGGGAATACAAGGGCAGTGGTGATTTCCCCCTGGTAGCCAAGGAAGGATTTGGGGCTTTCAGTGGAGTTGTGATAGATAACGTAGCTTTTTAATACCACTGGTATGTTCATCTTGTGGCAAGGTAGGGTTTCAGCATTTGGTCGTTGAGGTCGACACCCCCCATGAACATATTGTATTCATGAATACATGTTACATAGTTACATAGTAGGTGAGGTTGAAAAAAGACACAAGTCCATCAAGTCCAACCTATGTGTGTGATTACATGTTGGTTTTTGGATTGGGCCATCCCTCCTGGTGATCTCAACGAATGTATTGTTGTGGATTGAAGAAAGCACGTAGACATCCCTTCTGTCCCTCCACTTCACAGCCAGAATTTCCTCATTCCGTAAACTAGCCATCTCCCCTCTTCTTAGCTTCTTGTTGACGAGGCTTTGAGGAAAGCCCTTCCGGTTCATCCTTATGGTGCCACATGCTGGAGTGTTCTTTCTGTGAAGGTTGCAGAACAGGGGCAAACCTGTATAAAAGTTATCTACGTACAAATGGTAGCCTTTCTCCAGGAGTGGGTTTATGAGTTCCCAAACGAGTCGACTTTCCCGCTTGATCCGATGTAGTCTGGGAAATTAGGGGGATGCAGCTGGGTGTTCTTCCCTTCGTTTACCATGAAGGCATATGTATACTCTGTGGCTCAGTCGCACAATTTATAAAGCTTCACCCCATAGCGGGCCCTTTTGGTGGGAATAGTTTGTTTTATGCCCAGCCTGGCCTGGTACAGTTCAGGAGGGGCGCTCTCTCGTCCCACTCTTTTCCTGCGGCCTGCCACATTGCATGCTTGGATAAGGGTCTGGTATGGATTTTAGGGGGACCCCTGTGCAATTAAAAAAAAATGGTTCAGGGTTCCCCTTAATATCCATTCCAGACCTAAAGGGCCTGGTATGGATTTTGGGGGGGGGCCCACGCAATTTAAAAAAAAAAATTTGGTTTGGAGTTCCCCTTAATATTCATACCAGACCCAGAGGGCCTGGTAATGGACTGGGGGGGAGGACCCATGCCGTTTTTTTCAATGAGTTTTATCTATATTGCCGAGACCCGACAATTCATTACAGCCGCGATCAGTTTTAAATTACTTTTTTTCCTTTAGAAATGTCATTTTGCTGTGGTACTGTTCTAAACATGGGAAAACTGTGCCACTTTACAGGCATGCTAAGGACACCCCTCAGACACGATGTTTAAAGGAATATTTCATTTTTATTGTTTCACTTTTTTTTTTTTTTTGTTTCATCAGTCTATCAATTAAGGGTGTGGTTAATTGCTCCCAGGTGACTATTTAACTTGTTGTAGGACTCAGTTGAGCGTGCTCAGTTTGAAGCTGTGGAGCTTGGTGTAAGTGGAGCTTTTTTAAGTGGGAGTTATAAACAAGAGTTTAAAACAGGAGGTTATAACAGGGGTCATAGTACCTGTGTAGTGTGAGTATCTGAGTGTTGTCTGAGTAGTGTGTGTGGATCGTTAGTACTTGTGTATTGTGTACCTGTGTATTGTCTTGAGTATTAGTGCCAGGAAGCTAGTTGTTAGGTCATTTGGACAGGGTAAAATCCCCAAATCCTCACTAAATTTAATAGGTACGATGCCCGGCGGGTGTGGAGAGGCGACTCTTTGTACATCTTGCGGCATGTATGCGTTCCTTGATCATCCGATCGAGGGCGAATACTGCTGTGCAAAATGTAAGCACATTGTTTCCCTGGAAGCCCAGGTTCTGAATCTGGGGAAGCAACTGTCAGCACTGAGAAGTCCCTCCATACTAAAGGTGAGCCAGGAACGTACACGGCAGGTGCCGGCAGGGGCCAGCACAGAGGCGGGTGGAGACAAAGAGGTGCAGGCACTAGCAAAGAGTAGATGGGTGACAGTCAGGAGGGGTAGAGGGGGAAGTGCCAGGGAGGCCGATCCAGGACTGGAGCATCCCAATAAGTACGCTCCATTGAGTGACATTGGTGTAACCAGTCAGGGACCAGCACTGCTGGAGTTGAGGGACTCTCCTAGCTGCCAGGGGAAGAACTCCTCCAGTGAGAGTGGGGGGGCAGCAAAGGGAAAGGAAAGACAAATTCTGGTGGTAGGGGACTCAATTCTTAGAAGGACAGAGAGGGCAATCTGTAACCAAGACCTGAAGCGCCGAACAGTATGTTGTCTACCGGGCGCTCGGGTTCGGCACATCACGGATCTTGTGGACAGATTACTGGCAGGGGCTGGGGAAGACCCGGCTGTCATGGTGCACGTTGGCACCAATGACAAAGTCAGAGGCAGATGGAGTGTCCTAAAGAACGATTTTAGGGACTTAGGAGCTAAATTGAGGAAAAGGACCTCCAAGGTAGTGTTCTCAGGAATACTACCGGTACATCGAGCCACACCAGAGAGGCAGAGGGAGATTAGGGAAGTAAACAAGTGGCTGAAGAGCTGGTGTAGTAAGGAGGGGTTTGGGTTCCTGGAGGACTGGGCCGACTTCTCAGTCGGTAACCGGTACTATAGAAGGGACGGACTGCACCTAAATGAGGAGGGTGCAGATCTGCTGGGAATGAAGATGGCCAAAAAGTTAGAGGGGTTTTTAAACTAGGCGATGGGGGGGAGGGTCCAGAGACAGTGATAGCCAGCGCGGAAGATATTCCAGAGGGTAGTATTGGGGGCATTAGTGGTAGGTTAACCAAAGCACAAAAACACAAGGTGAGTATAGTAGCAAGTCCAAGTTGCAGTCTTGAAACACCCAATACGAGGACAATATGTGACCGGTCTAAACTATGTGGCATGTTCACCAATGCCAGGAGCCTGGCGGACAAGATGGGTGAACTAGAGATACTGTTGTACAAGGAGGATTTGGATTTTGTGGGAATTTCAGAGACCTGGTTCAACAGCTCTCATGATTGGCTGGCAAACATTCAAGGGTATACCCTATACCGCAAGGATAGAGAGGGTAAAAAAGGGGGAGGGGTATGCCTATATATCAAGAATAATGTACAAGTGAATGTGAGAGATGACATCACTGAGGGGGCTAGGGAGGAGGTGGAATCTTTATGGGTAGAGCTCCAAAGGGATGAAGCTAAGGGGAAAATAATACTGGGAGTATGCTATAGGCCCCCTAACCTGTGGGGGGAAGTGGAGACGGATCTCCTATCACAAATTGGATTAGCAGCAAGGATGGGAAGTGTTATCATAATGGGGGATTTTAATTATCCAGACATAGACTGGGCGGAGGGAACCGCGCATTCATTTAAGGCTCGCCAGTTCCTTAATGTCTTGCAGGACAATTTTATGGGTCAGATGGTAGACGCACCAACTAGAAATAAAACATTACTAGATCTACTGATTACCAACAATACAGACCTGATAACAGATGTGGAAATACGGGGCAATTTAGGTAACAGCGATCACAGGTCAATTAGTTTCAGTATAAATCACACAAATAGGAGACATGAAGGGAACACAAAGACACTGAATTTCAAAAGAGCCAACTTCCCTAAACTACAAACCTTGCTAAAAGGCATAAATTGGGATAAAATATTAGGAACAAAGAATACAGAGGAGAGATGGGTTTGCTTTAAGAGCATATTAAATAAGGGCATTAGCCAATGTATCCCATTGGGTAATAAATTTAAAAGAGCGAACAAACATCCTGGATGGCTTAACTCCAATGTAAAAATGCATATAAAAGCAAAGGAGAAGGCCTTCAAAAAATACAAGGTTGAGGGATCATCCACAGCATTCAGAATTTATAAAGAATGCAATAAGAAATGTAAGGGTGCAATTAGGATGGCTAAGATAGAACATGAAAGACACATAGCGGAGGAGAGCAAAAAAAATCCCAAGAAATTCTTTAAGTATGTAAACAGTAAAAAAGGGAGGACAGACCATATTGGCCCCATAAAGAATGAGGAAGGACATCTGGTTACAAAGGATGGGGAGATGGCAGGGGTATTGAATTTATTCTTCTCCTCAGTATTTAAGAGTGAATCGGGGGGCTTCAGTAACCAAAACTGCAGTGTTTATCCTCATGACACAACACAGGAAGCACCTACATGGTTAACAGAGGACGGAATTAAAATTAGACTTGAGAAACTTAACATTAATAAATCACCGGGACCAGATGGCTTGCATCCGAGGGTACTTAGGGAACTCAGTCAGGTGATTGCCAGACCGTTGTTCCTAATTTTTACAGACAGTCTATTGACTGGAATGGTGCCAGCTGATTGGAGAAAAGCCAATGTAGCACCAATATTTAAAAAGGGCCCAAAAAACATCCCTGGGAATTACAGACCAGTTAGCCTAACATCAATAGTATGTAAACTCTTGGAGGGGATGATAAGGGACTATATACAAGATTTTAGTAATAAGAATGATATCATTAGCAGTAATCAGCATGGATTCATGAAGAATCGTTCTTGCCAAACCAATCTATTAACCTTCTATGAGGAGGTGAGTTGCCATCTAGATAAAGGAAGGCCCGTAGACGTGGTGTATCTGGATTTTGCAAAAGCATTTGACACAGTTCCCCATAAACGTTTACTGTACAAAATAAGGTGCGTTGGCATGGACCATAGGGTGAGTACATGGATTGAAAACTGGCTACAAGGGCGTGTTCAGAGGGTGGTGATAAATGGGGAGTACTCAGAATGGTCAGGGGTGGGTAGTGGGGTCCCCCAGGGTTCTGTGCTGGGACCAATCCTATTTAATTTGTTCATAAATGACCTGGAGGATGGGATAAACAGTTCCATCTCTGTATTTGCAGACGATACTAAGCTAAGCAGGGCAATAACTTCTCCGCAGGATGTGGAAATCTTGCAAAAAGACCTGAACAAATTAATGGGGTGGGCGACTACATGGCAAATGAGGTTCAATGTAGAAAAATGTAAAATAATGCATTTGGGTGTCAAAAATATGAATGCAATCTATACACTGGGGGGAGAACCTCTGGGGGAATCTAGGATGGAAAAGGACTTGGGGGTCCTAGTGGATGATAGGCTCAGCAACGGCATGCAATGCCAAGCTGCTGCTAATAAAGCAAACAGAATATTGGCATGCATTAAAAGGGGGATCAACTGCAGAGATAAAACGATAATTCTCCCGCTCTACAAGACTCTGGTCCGCCCGCACCTGGAGTATGCTGTCCAGTTCTGGGCACCAGTCCTCAGGAGGGACGTACTGGAAATGGAGCGAGTACAAAGAAGGGCAACAAAGCTAATAAAGGGTCTGGAGGATCTTAGTTATGAGGAAAGGTTGCGAGCACTGAACTTATTCTCTCTGGAGAAGAGACGCTTGAGAGGGGATATGATTTCAATTTACAAATACTGTACTGGTGACCCCACAATAGGGATAAAACTTTTTCGCAGAAGAGAGTTTAATAAGACTCGTGGCCACTCATTGCAATTAGAGGAAAAGAGGTTTAACCTTAAACTACGTAGAGGGTTCTTTACTGTAAGAGCGGCAAGGATGTGGAATTCCCTTCCACAGGCGGTGGTCTCAGCGGGGAGCATTGATAGCTTCAAGAAACTATTAGATAATCACCTGAATGACCGCAATATACAGGGATATGTAATGTAATAATGACACATAATCACACACATAGGTTGGACTTGATGGACTTGTGTCTTTTTTCAACCTCACCTACTATGTAACTTTAAGCATTATTAAAATCACTGCTCCCGAAAAAACAGACTTTTTAAAACTTTTTTTTGCAGTGATACATGTCCCCTGGGGCAGGACCCGGGTCCCCAAACACTTTTTCTGACAATAACTTGCATATAAGCCTTTAAAATGAGCACTTTTGGTTTTTCATGTTAGTGTTCCATAGACTTTAATGGGGTTCCACTGCTTTCGCATTTGCTGCGAACATCGCATAATGTTCATTGTTCGCCAAACACCCAAACAACCAAAGTTCGTCCCAAACTTATGCTCGGGCCGAACCGTTCGCCCATCCCTATATTGCCCCCCCCCACCACCAGCCTGAACCATTGATACAAGGCAAGATGGATCCATGCTTTCATGTTGTTTACGCCAAATTCTGACCCTACCATCTGAATGATGCAACTGAAATCAAGACTCATCAGTCCAGGCAATGTTTTTCCAATCTTCAATCTCCAACGTCCAATTTTGGTGAGACTGTGCACATTGTAGCCTTAGTTTCCTGTTCTTATCCCAGTGAATATCCCAGTAGATCAGCAGTTTTTTAAATACTCAGACCAGCCCATCTGACACCAACAACCATACCACATTCAAAGTCACCTAAATCCCCTTTCTTCCCCATTCTAATGCGTGGTCGTCTTCACCATGTCTAGATGCGTAAATACTTGCTGCCATGTGATTGGCTGATTAGCAATTTGTGTTACCAAGCATATGAACAGGTGTACCTAATAAAGTGAGTGTTATGCCCTGTACACACGACCGATTTTCCTGTCGGAATAAACTCTGTAGGTTTTATTCCAAAGGAATTCCGCTCAAGCTGTCTTGCATACACACAGTCACACCAAATTCCGACCTTTCCAAAATGCGGTGACGTACAGCACGTATGACGGGACTAGAAAACGGACGTTCAATAGCCAGTAGCCAATAGCTTCCGTCTCGTAATTGCTTCAGAGCATGCATCGTTTTTGGTACGTCGGAACAGCATACAGATGATTGGTTTTCCCGATAGGAATTGGTTCCGTCAGAAAAATTTAGAACATGTTCTCTTTCTAGGTCCATCAGAATTTTCTACGTAAAAAGTCAGATGGGGCATACACACGATTGGAATATACGATGAAAAGCTCCCGTCTGACTTTTTCTGTCTGACATTCCGCTCGTGTGTACACGGCATAAGTTGTACCTGTTTGTATGCAGTCTTCTCTAATTCTGTTCAAGGTGCTGAATTTTAAAACTTGTCTGGGAATTCAGAAAACAGGGGCAGAGAGCTGAAGTTGTACTCTGCAGAGCTCAGCGAGGACAGCTCTGAGAGCTGATTGGAGGGAAGGGACACACCGCCTACACACAGCACACAGGAACAGAGCTGAGGCTGTCAATCAGCTGGAGGTCCCTCTCCTGTCACCATTTTTGTCTTGGTGTCAGGAAAACTTGTCAGAAGTTATTTATGCTGATAGCAGAGGAATGAAGCAGCAGACAGAAATGACACTTAGTGCCCTTAATTAAGACAAGCACACACTATAGAGGGATATGCTTTGTTCATATTTCATGTCTGAGGGTTACAACAACTTTAAGCCTACCTTACCACAAGATATCTATCTATCTATCTATCTATCTATCTATCTATCTATCTATCTATCTATCTATCTATCTATCTATCTATCTATCTATCTATCTATCTATCTATCTATCTATTTATCTCTTGTAATCCTGCACACCTTTCTCTGGATAATGCAGCATTGTGTGCAGATTTCTAAGGAAAAGCCGGGGATGTATTGTTCATTTGTAACTGTGAAGGTTAATGCTTACTTTGAACCCAATACAGAAATAAATGAGATGATGTAATCTTTACCCTAAATGAATCATTGGTTTTATTTGCCTACTGTTACTCGCAAGATATATTCTTGTAAAAGGGAACTGATAAAATCTGCTTCCCATATTCATAGCATATAGCTTTATTTCCTCTTTATTCATGTCACAGGCCTGGAGAAATTATATGACGAGATGGGTATACACGTTTATCCCTCCTCTAGGCTTCACAATTGGCCTCCACCTTCATGTAGAAAGGGTACAGGCACTAAAACTGTTCATGTATGCCTGCACAAAGAAGTGCCTTGATATTTTCTAAATTCCCCGTTGTTTTGTGAAAATGACATTTCATGCATGTTGTGCGTTACCGTGCGGTAAGACTTGCTACATTAGGAAGCCCATTCACCATAACACACACACAAAAAAAAAAAATAGCTGACCCTGTTTTGTTAACGCACAGTGGTCTGCTGCAGTGCAGGTAAATTGTCCACTACTATAGCAATGTGTTGGGGGGCCTTTCAAAAGGAATGGCACCATAATGCATTGTGCTGGTATTGAAACGCAAAGATCTGAATGGGCACTTCAAGTGCAACTGCAGCCAAAACTTTTTTATAAACCTTTTTCCAGTCAAAGCACCCTTTAAAATGCTGCTCATTCTAAAATGTAAAAAAAGTAAACCTAGTTTTACATGATGTAGAACCCTTAAGATTAGGAAGGGTTGCTGGTAAATGTATTCGCCAAGTGATAGTTGCCTTGGCCAATTGATAGGAGGTCAATTGATTTCACCCTAATTCTGGAATTGCTGCAATTCTCTCTTCTGTCACTAGATGGCCGGGTATCTGGTGGCATTAGATAGGACAAGGGCATTGCAAGGACAGATTAGGAATGAATGGGGTGTCTCAGCCAATGGGCAGGGATTTTCTTAGGTCCCTTGGCCTGCTGGGACAGCCTATTTATTTGGGCAAGGTCAGGTGATCGGGGTTCTGTACCACCTGGACGGCTATGTTGTGCTGCTCCGGGCTGCTAGGCCAGAGCTTGAGGCCTATCCCGGGGACATCTAGCTGCTAGGCTGTCTGAGGGCCTATCCAGAAGCAAGAGAGCAGCGTAGGGTTGGGATTGGGGCTTGCAGTCCAACCAGAAGTGACGGTTCTGCCGGCTGGAGAACCTGTCGTGGTAGGAGGTAGAGGGGAAGCTGTTGCCACTAAGGGACCATCCACCTTATTACCAGGGATCACCGTGAGTAGCTGAAGCAAGTACCAGGGCAGTATTCTCACCAACCGGGGACAGAGAAGAATTGGGAAACTTCAGCAGGTGTCAAGCCAGGGATCCAGCCAGTGGAGGTGATGCTTGCAGAGCAATATTGTGTGCCAAGCCAGGGACCAAGCAGGATAGTGGTGTGACGCTTGAGGAGTATCTGTGAGTGCCAAGCTAGAAACCCAGCAGGGACGCGGGGGTGACGCTTGGGAAAGATACTGAATGAGAAGATTGAAAGAGCTCGGGGGATCCAGTGGCAATGGATCAGCAAGTCTAATGAAAGACTGGCAGCTCAGTTGAGTGAAGATCTACAATAGGAGATTGTAGAAGAAGTGAACAAGTTCATTACAACCTTTGTTTCAAGATTGTTGCCATAGGAGACAGCAGTCCTATTCATGCAGATGTGGTGTCTTGCTGGGTGCCTTTCCCTGCGTGGCTGTCTACCTATAGAAGTCTCGGAGTCTGCTAATTAACATTGCAACTACTAAAGGGTGTTCTGGCCCTAAACCTCTCTCCTACAGTTCTGTTTAAGAAACAATAAATCTCTTTGCATTCAAGAAGTGTTTGGCGCCCATTAATCTACCTTGCATCGCACCCACCATGCCTCGTAACCCACTCTACACAGAAGGATGTTAGCTGTCCCTAACTCTGGAGGTCACCCTTAGGCTTGAAGAGGCCTGGGACTTGGCAACAATAATATATATAATGCAGCAACATCCACACACATAGGACACCCAACATCCCAACATTGGAGATGATTGATTTTTCTAAGGCAAGGGTCTCTAAAATTTTGAAACAAAGGGGCAGTTTACTGTCCTTCAAATATTGGGGAGCGGAACTGTGGCCAATGGGAGTAGAAAAAGCCCTGGCATTGGTTGGATTACACAATGCCATAGGCTTGGTGGTCAGAGTAAAAAAATGACATCATTGGTGTCAGTTGGAGGAATAGTGCCCCATCTTTAGTGTCAGTGGAAGGACTAGTGCCTCATATCAGTGGAAGAAATAGTGCCCCGAGGGCAGGATAAGGGCAAGCAAAGGGCCACATCCAGCCCAAGAGTCGCAGTTTGGAGACCTCTGCTCTAAAGCAAACACACATTTGCACACTGGTACTGAATAGTATTCCAATGTTTCTTTTCTCTCCCAGTTTCTCTGCCTCACTCAGCTAATGTGACCCCAGTTCTGATGGAGAGGAGCAGGGGAGGAACAAACAAGGATGCTGTGCAGGTGCCCAACGTCCTCCTTATGAACCGATAACGCCATTGGTTGTTAGGATGCTGGCGGCTAGAAGTTTGTAGTGGTGCACAATGAAAACCTGTGGCTTTGTGTAACTAAAAGGCAGGCTTCATCCACCCACTGACTTGTATACTATTTTTGGGCAATTTTTAGGCATTTTGCCAAGGTACCCCTAAAGAAATCGGAAGGCACCCTGGTTGAAAAAGGCTGGTTTAGAACACCTGTCAGGTTTTTACTGCTGTCTGTGTAACTGTTATGTTTTTATTCACCATTCACACCTATTAGTATCATTATTAAATCCAAAACCCAAAACGTAATATATTGCAGTTAACCAACCGGTAGATGTGGTGGCTGCATTTGTTTACTTTTTTAGGCTTTTTTCCCCTTGGTTTTCACCTGGTGATCTGGCCAGTAACCAGCATTAGGCCTCATGCACACTGGATGTAAAAAACGGCGCTATTACAGGCGTTTTACCTTTCTTTCAGCCTGTTTACAAACCTCTATGTTAGCCTATGTGGCCATGCACACATATCAAAAGACAAAAAAGCAGCGCTGGACTGGATTTAAAGTTAGTTTATTGCACTGTAAACAGTTGACAAGCAAATTACTGCAGCAAATAGTAAAAAGTATATAGCTATGTAAGTATATTATATTAAAAACTGTACCACCATGATGTCTGGATGAGAAGGGGTTTAATGCTTTCAAGAGGCTCGCCGATCACAAGTGGAGAGAGGTCATCCCAAAGAGTGTGGGGAATGGAATTGTCCCGAGGGAAGGAAGTGGGGTGATGGGCAGCCTCTTACTTCTGATGTGAGGTCAGGTACTGTCAGAACTCAGAGAAATACAGTGAAGGCAGGGAGACACTGGCTGGCTGCGATGAAGGCTGGAACTGACCTCAGTGATCCAACAGCGTTGTGCCAAGCTGTTTGGAATGTAGTGTGTCTGCCGCTGCTGGAGGATGGAGCCGGGGAAGCTGAGTGTAGCCACTGGAGCCGGTGTTCTGCCGAGAAAGTTCCGCTCGGCGTATAAGTTCCCCCCTCTACTGCGCCTGCGCAGTAGGTATCGGCGGAAATAGCCGAAGCACAACAGCTGAAAATCAGCTGTACACGGCGCCTGGAAGAGGGCCCCTCGCGGGCTCGCTTCGCTCGCCATGCTTCGGGCACGGCCTCTCTGCGCTCGGCACTTTTAGATTCCCCCTCTAGGTCCACTTGGATGGTGGGGAAGGAACCTGGACCCAGAGCGCAGGCGCCATGTACAGCTGATTGAAGCATTTGAGCTTCGGCTATCTCCGGCGGCTGAGAGTAGTATGTATTGCGCAGGCGCTGCGCCTGCGCAGTACAGGGGGGGAACTTATCCGCCGAGGGAACATTCTCGGCAAGACACTGGGCATGCGAGATGACGTCAGCGCTACTCCGGAAGCAGGAACCCTGTAGGTAGTGGTGAACCGCAAGCTGAAAAGGTTGCCGTAGCTTACATGTTATGCGCGCATGCGCTTTATTACAGAACGATTTTTAATATAATATATTTACATAGCTATATGCTTTTTACTATCTGCTGCAGTCCGTACCAGCACTAACAGCCTCTTGTAATTTGCTGGGCAACTGTCTACAGTGCAATAAACTAACTTTAAATCCAGCCCATGGTTCATATATACATATATATAATTTTGGCTCCTACCCATAGAACGCTGCTTTTTTGTCTTTGATTCCTGCTCCCCATTTCTCCAGTGGTTGGCAGCTGCACTGGATATCAGTTTTATCCACATATATCCACATATGACTGACAGTTTCTAGTGCTTCTGGAACTTGTTGTTCACCATGCACACATAGGCATTTACAGGCATATTACAAGAGGGGCATTTAGCAGGTGAAAAAAATACACCACCAGCACATTCAAGAGAGGAGCTTTTGGGCAGAGTAAATGCTGAACAACCTAAATGCGTGTAAACTTGTCTGAATCATACCTCCCAATTTTTCGAGATTGGAACGAGGGACACCTATTAGCAAAAATATGTAGCATAGGACACACCCCCTGCCACACCCCTTTATAAGAGAATTCTTTTTAAAAAAAGATTAGTTAAACCCATAAGTGCTGTTTTTTTCCCACAACTATTCCTTTATATTGGCTTTTAAAATTTACAAATGCAGCACTTTAGAAACTGAATGAAAGGTTTAGCACTAGGAAACACTTTATGAAAGATAAATAGTGCATTTTATATACAACTATATAGATCAGACCAAATGATCAGGAAAGAGGGACTTTGTTCCAAATCAGGGACAGTCCCTCGAAATCAGGGACAGTTGGGGGCTATGCTAAATGCTAGGTGCATTTAGTGCTTGAGTGCTCATTCACTACAATGGCCAGAATAAATTCATATTCTGGCCAATGGAATCAATGAATGCCCAAGCACTTGACACACCTAACCACACCTAAGCACCTGCACAAAATGCATTTTTTGCTTTTTAAAAAACTGGAGAGTAAAAAAAAAAACTGTGTGCAAAAGGCCTTAGAGTGCCTCCACTCTGGATGAAGGAGCACAGGGGCACCATTGGACAGTAGCATTGTCAGTCTGAGGGGAGGGGAGTGTTAGAAGTACTAGCAGATTTAGATACCTTAACAAATTGAAGCTGGATTCCATCTCAAACTGCAGTTACATGCAGTTACAGCAACAGTCTTTTTCTTTTGGGATAAAGATTTTACATGGATAAACAAAAGCTGATCATTGTAAGCACCCCTATCAGTGATAAATGATTTCTCTCAACACTCTAACTGCTACATTTGCAAGAGAGCTTGTTCTGTTGAAAAACAACAGACTTACTGTCAAGCTCACCAGATGAAAATAGAAAAAGAAAACGAATGCAGCCATCACATCTAAGAAATCATAAACTGCTATAAAGTGTTTGCTTTTGGATTCAATACACCTTTACACACGTCCCAGCTTTTTAAGATGGGGATGAGGGACACCTATGAGAAAAAAAGAATATAGGCATAGGACACACCCCCTGCCACACCCCCTTAAAGGAGACTTATACAAATTAAATGATTAGTTTAACCCACAAGTGCTTTTTTTTATCTCTATTATTCCTTTATACTGGCTTTTGACATTTACAAATGCAGCAATTTAGAAATTAGATGAAAGGTTTAGCACTGGGAAACACTTTTTGATAGATAAGTAGTGCATTTTATATACAACTATATGGATCAGACCAAAATAAGGGACAAATGAGGAGGAAAGAGGGACTTTGCTCCGAATCAGGGACGGTGTCTCGAAATCAGGGAAATCAGGGACAGTTGGGAGCTATGCCTTTAGGACTCAAGAACATTGGGCGTTTGTCCAACTCTTGTGGATGTCTTTCGCCTGGCAGGACATAAGAAGCGTAAAAACGCACATTTAGACGCGTTCAAGCAAGCGTTTGGGCATTCATTCTTTTCATTATCCAGAATGTTATTTTGTTCTGGCCATTGAAATGTATGAACCTTCAAGTGCTAAATGTGCCTAGCGCTTAGGCACATTAGGCATTCTTCTGGCCCAATGCTCCTCTCCTGAACATGATTTTGTGTGTTTAGATTTCTGCCATAAACGTTCCTGTGTAGCATCACATATGGCGACCCATCACATTTCACTACCCACTGGAGTGCGCATGTGCGACGCCGTCATATGCGTTCCAACACTTTTACGACAAAACTCCACCTCTAAGTCCAGGTTCAAGCCCCACCATCCAAGTGGACATAGAGTCAGATTATAATTATGCAGAGCGAAGCGAGCCCGCAAGGGGTGTGGAGTTTTGTCGTAAAAGTGGTGGAATGCATATGGCGGCGACGCGCATGCGCACTCCAGCAGGTAGCAAAATGTGATGGGTCGCCATATGTGACGCTACACCTGCCTTAAAAACGGTATGCCACATCCAAGATGGCCACCAGAGTCACATGGGCGTCCAGCATCCAATCAGATTGTTGTGCCAGTGACTCAGGAAACCATAGAGGAACCATGTTCCTCATGACTTGCTCTCTCTCTGCAATTCCGCTGCAGTTGAGTGCCACCTGCAGTGGAGACAGCAGACTGCACCTGCCTACAGGTACAAGGCATAATGTAGAACCCTGTGCAATATAAAATACAAACAATATAATTTATAAATACAAAAGAACAAGGAGGCGGGACTTTAAATGAAGTACGCGGAGGATCAAGTGTTGTGTGGCATTATAATTAACATATCTGTAATATATGTAAAGGAGTAGGACATTAGTCTCATAATTCATATTCGATAGAAAATTAATATACCACATATATAATTAAATACCTGCATGGAGTAAGATATTAAATTAAAGACTATTTCATACAGCAATACATAAATAATCCAAAAAATGGATGGCACATGATACATATAGAAAAGCTCAAAATTGGATAGCACATGATTAGAATATAGTCAAATACATAATGCATGAACAGAATCCACAATGACGTGGTAGGATGAAGTAAGTGATTTCAACACGACATCTCTGTTAGCTCAACGCATTTCGTGACTTGATGTCACTCATCAGGAGCAAGCGTGTACATGTGCAAGATATCTCTGTAATGATATATTGTGCATTTCTAGTTGGCCTATTATAGTCACAGGTGTGAAAAATATAAAAAGAAATGGGGGGTAAAACACCCTATATGATACTTACAGTGCATCCATGTGCAATTGGTACAGTATTGATGGTCATGAATATCCCCACATGGGAAACATCTTCTCCGGGAGCAGAGATGGTATGTTAAGAGACAGCCAGCCCAACAGGCAACCCTCCAAGGGACGGTCATGCATCAAATTGGGGCCGTAGAAAGTAAATAAAATTATAAAGGCGAGTGATGTGTATTTATAAATCTTATTTAGTTGCCACAAAATACAATTTTAAAAGTTTTAAAAAGATGGACGCATGCTTTAACCATTTGACCTCCTGAAGATTTACCCCCCTTTCATGTCCAGGCCATGTGCTTGGATAAGGGTCTGGTATGGATTTTGGGGGGATCCCCACGCAGTTTTTCGGCGTGGGGGTTCCCCTTAAAATCCATACCAGTCCGAAGGGCCTGGTATGCTCTTGGAGGGGGAACCCATGCCGTTTTTTTTTTTTTTTTTTTTTTTTACTTTTGCCGCGGAGTTGTCCTTCAAGATCATCAGAGCACAAGTCGCATGCCAAACTCGGATCAGTTAAGGCGGCGATCCAACTTCAGTGATATTCAATGGGCTGAAGTAGGATCAAAGTCGGACCAAAGTAGTGCAGGGACTTTTAGTCGTACTAATATGAATGCAGAAATAAATATATACGCTGCGCTTTCAAATATACTCTTCACATTATATATATGTGATAACCAAAGTGCAAATATGCGTGTGACTCACACACTGTGATACATCCAGTAACTAGTGACTGTAAAAAGTGACAATAGTGCAACAAATAGTTATAAACACTTAAAATGAACATATAAATGAAAATAAATAATCATACTAGTAAAAAGTGCTATAACGTGCATCCATATGGTGATTGGTTGTATCAAAATGATTGTTCATAAAGTCATATAGTGTTCATAAAATCATATAGTGTTCATAAAAATATATAGTGGACTCAATCCACTAAAATATATAGATGAATAAAAAGCGCTTCTATGAGCATAATGTGTCATCCAATTATTTCAATTCAAAAGTGAATTTCTAAAGTCCATGCGATTTGGAAAGTGTTGTGTAGATAATCTAAAGCAAGCCACAGTGATCACACTCAGGTGCTCCCCCCCTAGGTATTAAACGCTCACCTCCCTGCGTGTGACTTTGCACTTAAACTTAGTCAATACATGCCTGTGAACCACCTCTGGGGCTCTGCAGTTTCAACCAGACTCCTGGACCCATCAGCACTATACCTCGGTTGAGTGAAAAAAGGACTGGATGGTGTAATAACGTTTTAACAGTTTATTAATCACATAACCCCCCCCCCCCCCCCCCCCATGGGGTACTCACATAGTATAGGCGCTTCAGTGCGCCACTCTGCATCAGGCAAACAACATGTAAAGATGCCAGATCGATATTAGGATGGTATGGGGTTATTTCCTGACAGGTCACCTGCTGAATGTCCATCCTGTCCCCTTCCCAATGCGTATCGATACAGGGAACTTCCGTATCTACTTCAGGGGGAAAAAAAATATGAATGGTTGTCATTGGAAATCATGGGGAACGACTTGTCATGCAACCTTGCAGTTCCAAGTCGTAGGACAAGTCGTACAAGTGTGAAAGGGGCCTAATACAGTGGTTAGTGCTAAAAATATACACTATCACTGTACTAATGACCCTGGCAGGAAAGGGGTATCTAGGGCCATCAAAGTAGAAACATAGAAAAGTGACGGTAGAAAAAGACAGAGTAGTTCATCTAGTCTGCCCATTTGTTTTCTGTTTTTGTTAAATGTGTTAAATGTGTGCCTAGCCACTGTTTTGGTGTACTGTGGGAGATGCTTGTACTAGGGGAAGTAATGGATTTTATTCCCTGCTTTACGGGAAAAGAAAATCTATTACTTCCCCGCTGACAGGACAGAGCTCTGCCTTGTTTACAAAGGCAAAGCACTGTCCTTTGTAAATTCATGACGATCACTGGGTGCCCACGGCAATCCATTGGCTAGCACCTGGTGATCGACATCTGCTGTGTTCATTCACAGCACGGCTGGATCGGTGGCGATGTGCACCGTCTACCCAGAAGTGCCAGATCATGTAGTAGATACGTGATCTGTCGCAGCCGAGCTGCCTTGCCGCCGTATATCTAGATTATACGGTCGGCAAGTGGTTAAAGCATATCTATGGTCCAAATGTAAAATCACATATTCATTTCTATATTGTATTTTAGTTATTTCTAGCCCACTCCTATTACTCTGAACAATCTTGAAGTTTGTAAAACTTACTCTGTAAAGATCATTTAATTCCTAGATGTCTGTGACGCGTGTAGCGATAGCCACAAAGGAGCTGGTTTTGTATGTTCTTTTTTTTTTTTTCTTTATCCAAAGAAAAAGTTTATTGAAGTTAACATAAACATACATACCGAGGCTTCACATGAAATCTTTTACAAGACATAGTAAACTTAATTGCTTTTGTATGTTCAGTCCGTTACTCTGTTACTCTGCCTCTCAACCCTAATAACAGCCTCAGTCCCCTCTGGTACACCTGGCAATAGTGTAAGTGCAATGACCAACGAGAAACACACACGTTATGATAAAACACAGAAATTGTCTTTATTGCAATATTTGTATGGAACAATACCAGACAGTAACAGTATATTTTCATGTAATTAACCAGAGATCAATAACTGAGATTTAAAAGCAATATAGCTCTCAATCCTATATTCAGGCTGCTTTCAGGGGATTCCAAACACTAGAATGTCCCCAAGAGCAGTGACACACTTAAATGGCAAATAAATCACAATATGACGCTTTATATTGGATTGGTTACCTCGGCTCAAATTTGGCTCTATGAGGTCAGGCAGGAGAGCAGAAGACCTTCTTTATGTCAGGCTTCTCTCTTCTGTCCCCTGACATCACAGGCCCAACTACAAATACTGTACTCAGTTCAATATTCAGTGGCTTACCTTCCCAGATAAACTATCCCACACACCCATTACATATACAGAGTCCTGAATGTGTGCGCATGCCCGTATGGCACCAGTAACTTCAGTCTCTTGGAAAGAAGATGAGGCTTTGGATTCTTCAGCTAGACACTCTCGTTGGTGCACTTAAACTCCTGAATAGCAGGGCCAAACAACACAACTTGCCCAGATTATCAAGTAAAGAATGCAAGATCTTCCTCAGCAGTGAAAGGACAATAGTGTCTGTATCTGGGTGGCCTGATATCCTGTAGCACTAATAGTGTCAGCAAGGTGACTAACAGCAATGATGTCTGTATACAGTGTCCATACAACATACAAATCTGTGTGCAGTGTCCTTGTTCCCTGCAAATGGGCAAATGCTCCTCACTCAATACTGCGATCAAGGCCCAAAGGAATGTCCTGGAACAGACAGGCTCTTCTAGTGACCCTACTGGCCACTTCACACCGGAACGATTCACACCGTCAGTGCAGGTGCGTCTGGATATGCACCTGGGATCCCCCTCTCTCAGGCTGGATGTCCAGACTGGCTGTGGATGCCTGAAATCATGCAGTGGACATACCTAGGCAGCAGCCCCTCTCCCTAGGTCTAATCTTGTTTGTTTGCCTGATGTAGTCTGAGTTTTCCTCAGGAAATCAAAATTGAGTCTCTCCTTTCCTGCCAGCAGATCATGCTGCTCTTTTGTAGTTCCATACAGTTCAATCTGAATATGAAACTTGAGTCCTGGAACTACAATTCTCTGTATGCTTTGCTTCCTGGTGTTATCACTCTGCTCACAGGATGTGATGACACTAGAGGGAAACAGTCTCATTGCAACAATGTTGTCTTTTGATACTGCAGGTAAGATAGCCAGCTCCCTGCTACACACGTAGTCGCTATGACCTGTGTGTAGGCACTGCTGTATCACACCTTTCACAGAGCCTGCCTTCTGAACTACAGAGATGATGGGAGCATACCTCCCAACCGCCCCAGATTGGCCTGGAAACGGATCTATGTCCTGGGTCCTGGCCAATCATAGTAAAGTCCCAGAGCAGAGCCAAGTGACGGAACAAGTTCCAGCACTTCGCTCCATTGAAATTATTGGCAGGGGTGCGCTGGGCTTTTTTTCAGCCAGTGCTGCTCACGTCTCCCTGCATGATCTCCATGTCAGCACTGCTGACTCCACTCCCCCCCTCCAGCACTCTGTGGACTCAGGGGCAGCCTGAACAATTGGGTGCTGCCCTGGGCGAACATGCAGACTGAGAGTGTCAGCAGTAGGTCCAGGGAGTGGGACAGCACCCGACCAAGGGCTCCAGGAGGCGGCGGGGATGAAGAGCCGCGAGAACGGACAGAACCGATTGCCCTGGAGCAGGGAGAAGAGCTGTTGAGTTACAAACCAGAGTTTAAAACAGGAGGTTATAACAGGAGTCATAGTGCCTGTGTAGTGTGAGTGTTATCTAAATAGTGTGTGTGGATCGTTAGTAATTGTGTATTGTATATTGTTTACTTGTTTATTGTGAGTGCACGTAGTTCTGCAAGTGCGCATAGTTCTGCGAGTGCACATAGGTCTACGAGTGCTTGTAGTTCTGCGAGTGCACGTAGGTCTGCGAGTGCACGTAAGTCTGCCAGTGCACGTAGTTCTACGAGTGCACGTAGGTCTGCGAATGCACATAGGTCTGCGAGTGGTTTGTGAGTGCACGTTGTTCTGCGAGTGCATGTAGTTCTGCGAGTGCACATAGTTCTGCGAGTACCTGTGTATTGTCTTGTTGAGTACCTGTGTATTGTCTTGTTGAGTATTAGTGTCAGGAAGCTAGTTGTTAGGTAATTTGGACAAGGTATAATCCCTAATCCTCATTAAATTTAATAAGTATGATGCCCAGCGGGTGTGGGGAGGCGACTCGTTGTACATCTTGCGGCATGTATGCATTCCTTGATCATCCGATTGAGGGCGAATACTGCTGTGCAAAATGTAAGCGCATTTTTTCCCTGGAAGCCCAGGTTCTGAATCTGGGGAAGCAACTGTCAGCACTGAGAAGTCCCTCCATACTAAAGGAGAGCCAGGAATGTACACGGCAGGTACCGGCAGGGGCCAGCACAGAGGCAGGTGGAGACAAAGAGGTGCAGGCACTAGCAAACAGTAGATGGGTGACAGTCAGGAAGGGTAGGTGGGGAAGTGCCAGGGAGGCCGAACCAGGGCTGGAGCATCCCAAAAAGTACACTCCATTGATTGACATTGGTGAAACCAGTCAGGGACCAGCACTGCTGAAGCTGAGGGACTCTCCTAGCTGCCAGGGGAAGAACTCCTCCAGTGAGAGCGAGGGGGGAAGCGAAGGGAAAGGAAAGACAGATTCTGGTGGTAGGGGACTCAATCCTTAGAAGGACAGAGAGGCCAATCTGTAACAAAGACCTGAAGCACTGAACAGTATGTTGTCTACCGGGCGCTCGGGTTCGGCACATCAGGGATCTGGTGGACAGATTAGTGGGAGGTACTGGGGAAGACCCAGCTGTCCTGGTGTACGTTGGCACCAAAGTTAGAGGCAGATGGAGTGTCCTAAAGAATGATTTTAGGGACTTAGGAGCTAAATTGAGGAAAAGGACCTCCAAGGTAGTATTCTCAGGAATACTACCGATACATCAAGCCACACCAGAAAGGCAGAGGGAGATTAGGGAAGTAAACAAGTGGCTGAAGAGCTGGTGTAGTAAGGAGGGGTTTGGGTTCCTGGAGGACTGGGCCGACTTCTCAGTCAATAACCGGTACTATAGAAGGGATGGACTGCACCTAAATGAGGAGGGTGCAGATCAGCTGGGAATGAAGATGGCCAAAAAGTTAGAGGGGTTTTTAAACTAGGGGATGGGGGGAGGGTCCAGAGGTAGAGATAGTCAGCGCGGAACATATTCCAGAGGGTAGTATTGGGGGCATTAGTGGTAGGTTGACCAAAGCACATAAACCCAAAGTAAGTATAGTAGCAAGTCCTAGTTGCAATCCCGGAACACCCAATAAGAGGATAATATGTGACCGGTCTAAACTATGTGGCATGTTAACCAATGCTAGGAGCCTGGCGGACAAGATCGGTTAACTAGAGATACTGTTGTACGAGGAGGATTTGGATTTTGTGGGGATTTCAGAGACCTGGTTAATCAGCTCTCATGATTGGCTGGCAAACATTCAAGGGTATACCCTTTATCGCAAGGATAGAGAGGGTAAAAAAGGGGGAGGGGTATGCCTATATATCAAGAATAATGTACAAAAGAATGTGAGAGATGACATCACTAAGAGATCTAGAGAGGAGGTGGTATCCTTATGGATAGAGCTCCAAAGGGATGAAGCTAAGGGGAAAATAATACTGGAAATAACTTCCCTAAACTACGAACCTTGCTAGAAGGCATAAATTGAGATAAAATCTTAGGAAAAAAGAACACGGAGGAGAGATGTGTTTGCTTTAAGAGCATATTAAAGTGGAGGGCCACCCTGAACAAAAAAATTGCACCAAAAATCCTAAAAAAATTTAAAAAATACATTTGAAAAAAACAAATTTTTAAACTTACCTGAACCCTTGTTGCTAGGCAGTCTTCCTAATCTGCCTCTTCCTATTCCGCGGCGTGTCCTGTTCCTCAGTGAGCGACCCCGTTGCCTTCTGGGAACTGTGTGTGTTCCCAGAAAACCACGGGGCCATTCACAGAGCGCAGCTCGCGCGTGCGCAGTAGGACCTGGCAGTGAACCCGCAAGGCTCCACTGCCTGTTTCCCTTAGTTAGGATGGCGGTGCCGGGACCCGAGAGCCGAGAGACAGGTCGGCCTCAGGCGGCCGACATCGCGGGCACCCAGGACAGGTAAGTGTACTTATTTAAAGTCAGCAGCTACAGTGTTTGTAGCTGCTGACTTTAACAAAAAAATTTGCTGGCCGGAATCCCGCTTTAAATAAGGGCATTAGCCAATGCATCCCATTGGGTAATAAATTTAAAAGAGCGAACAAAAGTCCTGGATGGCTTAACTCCAATGTAAAAATGCATATAAAAGCAAAAGAGAAGGCCTTCAAAAAATACAAGGTTGAGGGATCATCATCAGCATTCAGACTTTATAAAGAATGTAACAAGAAATGTAAGGGAGCAATAAGGATGGCTAAGATAGAACATGAAAGACACATAGCGGAGGAGAGCAAACAAAATCCCAAGAAATTCTTCAAGTATGTAAACAGCAAAAAAGGGAAGACAGACCATATTGGCCCCTCAAAGAATGAGGGAGGACATCTGGTTACAAAGGATGGGGAGATGCCTTTAATTTTTCTGTTATTTGTATGGAAATTTCAATAAAAATTCTTTAATGATATACAAAGGATGGGGAGATGGCAAAGGTATTGAATTTATTCTTCTCCTCAGTCTTCACGAAGGAATCAGGGGGCTTCAGTAACCAAAACTGCAGTGTTTATTCTCATGACACATCAGAGGAAGCAATGGTTAACAGAGGACAGAATTAAAATTAGACTTGGGAAACTTAACATTAATAAATCACCTGGACCTTATGGCTTGCACCCGAGGGTACTTAGGGAACTCAGTCAAGTAATTGCCAGACCATTGTTCCTAATTTTTACTGACAGTCTACTGACTGGAATGGTACTAGCTGATTGGAGAAAAGCCAATGTAACATCAATATCTAAAAAGGGCCCAAAATACATCCCTGGGAATTACAGACCAGTTAGCCTAACATCAATAGCATGTAAACTCTTGGAGGGGATGATAAGAGACTATATACAAGATTTTAGTAATGAAAACTGTATCATTAGCAGTAATCAGCATGGATTCATGAAGAATCCTTCTTGCCAAACCAATCTATTAACCTTCTATGAGGAGTTGAGTCGCCATCTAGATAAAGGAAGGCCCATAGACGTGGTGTATCTGGATTTTGCAAAAGCATTTGACACGGTTCCCGATAAACGCTTACTGTACAAAATAAGGTCCGTTGGCATGGAGTACATGGATTGAAAACTGGCTACAAGGGCGCGTTCAGAGGGTAGTGATAGATGGGGAATACTCGGAATGGTCAGGGCTGGGCAGTGGGGTCCCCCAGGGTTCTGTGCTGGGACCAATCCTATTTAATTTGTTCATAAACGACCTGGTGGATGGGGTAAACAGTTCAATCTCTGTATTTGCGGACAATACTAAGCTAAGCAGGGCAATAACTTCTCCACAGGATGTGGAAACCTTGATCTGAACAAATTAATGTGGCAGGCAACTACATGGCAAATGAGGTTCAATGTAGAAAAATGTAAAATAATGCATTTGGGTGTTAAAAATATGAATGCAATGTATACACTGTGGGGAGAACCTCTGGGGGAATCTAGGATGGAAAAGGACCTGGGGGTCCTAGTAGATGATAGGCTCAGCAATAGCATGCAATGCCAAGCTGCTGCTTACAAAGCAAACTGAATATTGGCATGCATTAAAAAGGGGATCAACTCCAGAGATAAAACGATAATTCTCCCGCTCTACAAGATTCTGGTCTGGCCGCACCTAGAGTATACTGTCCAGTTCTGGGCTCCAGTCCTCGGGAAGGATGTACTGGAAATGGAGCGAGGACAAAGAAGGGCAACAAAGCTCATATAGCGTCTGGAGGATATTAGTTATGAGGAAAGGTTGCGAGCACTGAACTTATTCTCTCTGGAGAAGAGATGCTTGAGAGGGGATATGATTTAAATATACAAATACCGTACTGGTGACCCCACAATAGGGATAAAACTTTTTCGCAGAAGGGAGTTTAACAAGACTCGTGGCCACTCATTAAAATTAGAAGAATCGAGGTTTAACCTTAAACTATTTAGAGGGTTCTTTACTGTAAGAGCGGCAAGGATGTGGAATTCCCTTCCACAGGCGGTGGTCTCAGCGGGGGGCATCGATAGTTTCAAGAAACTATTAGATAAGCGCCCTAACGACCGCAACATACAGGAATATACAATGTAATACTGACATATAATCACACACATAGGTTAGACTTGATAGACTTGTGTCTTTTTTCAGTCTCACCTACTAGGTGACTATGTAACCCTGCACTCAGTACATAGCACAACCCTGCACCCAGTACATAGCGCACTCTTTATGTAGCGCACCCCACAACTCTGCATTCAGTACATAGCGCAACCCTGCACTCTGTAAATAGCGCACCCCACAGCTCTGCACTCTTTATGTAGTAAAAAAAATGTAGTAAAAAAATGCAGACTCCAAATACTCCTGACCCCTGCATTCTGTGTATTACACCCTCCCAACCCCTGCATTCTGTGCATTACACCCTCCCTACCCCTGTGTTCTGTGCATTACACCCTTCTGACCCCTGCATTCTGTGCATTACACCCTCCCACCCCCTGCGTTCTGTGCATTACACCCTCCTGACCCCTGCGTTCTGTGTATTACACCCTCCCGACCTGTGTGTTCCGTGCATTACACAATCCTGACCCTGCTCTTTGTACATTACACACCTACATGTTGCCGCTGCACGCGCTGCAGGATATCCCTTGCCTCAAGTGTCCGTCATTGGGAAGTTCAAAAGTTGTGAGGTATGTGAGAGGAGGAGTTTCAGGAGGTGGAGTCAGTACAGGAATCATTGCTTGCAGGCAGCAAGGTACCATGGGATATGTAGTCCTTAGAAATTTAATGTAAACAGCAGAGGGAAGCTGCAATGCATGCAGGGAATCCAGGAAGTTGTGGAAGGAGATAGCCATTTGACATTCGGCACTCACAACATGAAAGGAGATCTTTCAAGTAAACTTATACTGGTTTATCAAATATAACTATAGTTTGCATTGTTGTTACAATGCTGAGGTTATAAAGTGAAAGTGTATGCTGTGACCATAGAAGTCCTTCAAAAGACATGCTGATAGTACACGATAGCTGCCATTACTACCCTCTCCTGAAAATACAATCGCCTGGCTGTGTGTCTGATCCAATGGTTTCAGTGCATGCTGGGTCATACATTAGGAACTGTGACTTCATCCTGATTCTCCTGATCTGTTTACTTGTTCCAGGTCAGTGATTCAGAAAGTATTGAACCCAGACACAGCCAGGTAACTAGCATTTTTTAGAATATGCTCACTAATGGTAGCCACCATTTTTCTCTCATGGGACTTGCAGGTTCATGTGGCAAAATGAAGTGGTGGTCTCCAGTGCTTATGTTTTAATGGAAACCCGATCATTGAGTTGCCAGGTGACGTGTTGTGGCTTCTGCATCAGAATTTGTTTTTTTTTAACACCTAGATAACAGAGCGGGCCACAAGGGAGTTCATTTATTATATTATGGTTCACCATACGCTTACCTGTTTGTTTCTAATATGGTTTCGTTTAGAAAATGCAGTTTGATTTCCAGCATGCAATGTCATTTCCAAATCACATTTGTCAAATGCATTTGCTGTGTGTTCTGGATGCATTTGTAAAAGCCCTCGCTGCAAGGCTCTGTTAGCTGGGATTAGTGCGCTGACAGATGGACCATACATGCAAAGAAATGCATTTAGAAAAAAAGACATGCATGTGAATTCATAAAGAAAATGAGCCGTTGATGTTCAGAACATCAATACTGGAACAAGTCATTTGTATCAGCACACACCCTGCTATGTAATAAAAGGATATTCCCCTGCAGGAATTTTATACCATATTCAATCATATGGACACTACCTAGGAGACCTGATGTGATTACCAATATTGTCTTTATATTTCCCACTAGGAAATCCATTTTTACATGTGTACTTTCTGACACAATTTACTTATTCATTATGGGTCTCATGTACACCAGGGATCATTATTTAACAGTGCAGGCTGGAAATGGGGGGCCGTCTGCTATTTATGGGTTGTTTTCAAAGAGCCTTTTATTTATAACATGTCATTGTATACATTTTACTAAATTAGGTTCTCGTTTTACACATCTTGTTTTACAGGAATTTAAAGTGCAATCCATTTTGAAAAACAAATCACCTAGGCAATTCACACTGCAGAAAGATCAATACTGGCAGTTGTAAAGAACAGTACAATAAAGTATATTTCTGTACAGCATCCCTGTCTCCCTCATTACACAATGTACAGTATAGCTTGATACATGTACCCTCTCTTCTATCTTGATATACACAGAATATAGTATAGTAAAGACATCCCCTGCACCCCGCTGTCTCCATCACTGTACAGTACATTAAAGGTATCCCCTGCACCCCGCTGTCTCCATCACTGTACAGTACATTAAGGACATACCCTGCACCCCGCTGTCTCCATCACTGTACAGTACATTAAAGATATCCCCTGCACCCTGCTGTCTCCATCACTGTACGGTACATTAAAGATATCCCCTGCACCCCGCTGTCTCCATCACTGTACAGTACATTAAAGATATCCCCTGCACCCTGCTGTCTCCATCACTGTACAGTACATTAAAGATATCCCCTGCACCCTGCTGTCTCCATCACTGTACAGTACATTAAAGATATCCCCTGCATCCGGCTGTCTCCATCACTGTACAGTACATTAAAGATATCCCCTGCACCCTGCTGTCTCCATCACTGTACAGTACATTAAAGATATCCCCTGCACCCGGCTGTCTCCATCACTGTACAGTACATTAAAGACATCCCCTGCACCCCGCTGTCTCCATCACTGTACAGTACATTAAAGATATCCCCTGCACCCGGCTGTCTCCATCACTGTACAGTACATTAAAGACATCCCCTGCACCCCGCTGTCTCCATCACTGTACAGTACAGTAAAGACATCCCCTGCACCCCACTGTCTTCATCACTGTATAATATAGTAAAGACATCCCCTGCACCCCACTGTCTCACTGAATGCATAATATACTATAGTCATCTCCTGCATCCCACTGTCTCCCACACTGTGAAGAAACCTTTCAGTATTTAGAGATGAAATCTCTTTTCCTCTAGGCGTAAAGAGTGCCCCCTTGTCCTCTGTGTTGACCGTAAAGTGAATAACTCAACACCAAGTTCACTATATGGACCACTTATATATTTGTACATGTTTATCATATCCCCCTTATCTCCTCTTCCCAAGAGAGAATAAATTCAGTTCCTCTAATCTTCCCTCATAGCTGAGCTCCTCTATGCCTCTTATCAGTTTGGTTGCCCTTCTCTGCACTTTCTCCAGTTCCCTGATATCCTTTTTGAGAACTGGTGCCCAAAACTGAACTGCATATTCCAGATGAGGTCTTACCAATGATTTGTACAGGGGCAACATGATATTGATCTCTCTGGAGTCTATACGTCTCTTAATACAAGGAAGGACTTTGCTCGCTTTGGAAACCGCAGCTTGGTATTGCATGCTATTATTGAGCTTATAATCTAACAAAACCCCCAGATCCTTCTCCACTACGGATCCCCTAGATGTACTCCCCCTAGTATGTATGATGCATGCATATTCGTATCCCCCAAGTGCATAACTTTACATTTATCAACAATAAACCTCATCTGCCACATAGTCGCCCAATTAGACAGTGCAATGAGGTCGGCTTGTAAATTGGAGACATCCTGTAAAGTCGTTATTCCACTGCATAGTTTGGTGTCATCTGCAAAGACTGAAATGATACTTTTAATCCCAGACCCTATATCATTTAAAAAGGTATTAAAAAGTAAGGGTCCCAACACTGAACCTTGGGGTACACCACTGATAACCTTAGACCATTCAGAGTAATAATCATTAACCACTACTCTCTGAATTCTGTCTTTTAGCCAGTTTTCTATCCATTTACAAACTGATATTTCCAAGCCTGTAGACTTTACCTTACACATTAGTCGTGTGTGGGGAACTGTATTGAATGCTTTTGCAAAATCCAAGTATACCACGTCCATAGCCACCCCTCTGTCCAAGGTTTTACTAACCTCCTCATAAAAAGAAATCAGGTTTGTTTGACTTTTGTCTTTCATAAATCCATGCTGTCTGTTGCTTAAAATATTTTTTTCCAGCAAGAACTCGTCTATGTGGTCTTTTATTTAACTCTCCAATATCTTCCCAACTATAGAAGTTAAACTAACAGGTCTATAGCAGGGGCGGATCCAGAGCCTAGTCTCGGGAGGGGCACTGGCAGAAAATACACTAACTGACCATTATACTACACTAACTGACCACTATACTACACTAACTGACCCCCATACTACACTAACTGACCCCCATACTACACTAACTGACCCCCATACTACACTAACTGACCACTATACTACACTAACTGACCCCCATACTACACTAACTGACCCCCATACTACACTAACTGACCCCCATACTACACTAACTGACCACTATACTACACTAACTGACCCCCATACTATACTAACTGACCCCTATACTACACTAACTGACCACTATACTACACTAACTGACCCCCATACTACACTAACTGACCACTATACTAGATTAACTGACCCCCATACTATACTAACTGACCCCCATACTACACTAACTGACCCCCATACTACACTAACTGACCCCCATACTACACTAACTGACCACTATACTACACTAACTGACCCCCATACTATACTAACTGACCCCTATACTACACTAACTGACCACTATACTACACTAACTGACCCCCATACTACACTAACTGACCACTATACTAGATTAACTGACCCCCATGCTACACTAACTGACCCCCATACTACACTAACTGACCCCCATACTACACTAACTGACCCCCATGCTACACTAACTGACCCCCATGCTACACTAACTGACCCCCATACTACACTAACTGACCCCCATACTACACTAACTGACCCCCATACTACACTAACTGACCCCCATGCTACACTAACTGACCCCCATACTACACTAACTGACCCCCATGCTACACTAACTGACCCCCATACTACACTAACTGACCCCCATACTACACTAACTGACCCCCATGCTACACTAACTGACCCCCATGCTACACTAACTGACCCCCATGCTACACTAACTGACCCCCATACTACACTAACTGACCCCCATACTACACTAACTGACCCCCATACTACACTAACTGACCACTATACTACACTAACTGACCCCCATACTACACTAACTGACCCCCATACTACACTAACTGACCCCCATACTACACTAACTGACCACTATACTACACTAACTGACCCCCATACTATACTAACTGACCCCTATACTACACTAACTGACCACTATACTACACTAACTGACCCCCATACTACACTAACTGACCACTATACTAGATTAACTGACCCCCATACTATACTAACTGACCCCCATACTACACTAACTGACCCCCATACTACACTAACTGACCCCCATACTACACTAACTGACCACTATACTACACTAACTGACCCCCATACTATACTAACTGACCCCTATACTACACTAACTGACCCCCATACTATACTAACTGACCCCTATACTACACTAACTGACCACTATACTACACTAACTGACCCCCATACTACACTAACTGACCACTATACTAGATTAACTGACCCCCATGCTACACTAACTGACCCCCATACTACACTAACTGACCCCCATACTACACTAACTGACCCCCATGCTACACTAACTGACCCCCATACTACACTAACTGACCCCCATACTACACTAACTGACCCCCATGCTACACTAACTGACCCCCATACTACACTAACTGACCCCCATGCTACACTAACTGACCCCCATACTACACTAACTGACCCCCATGCTACACTAACTGACCCCCATACTACACTAACTGACCCCCATGCTACACTAACTGACCCCCATGCTACACTAACTGACCCCCATACTACACTAACTGACCCCCATGCTACACTAACTGACCCCCATACTACACTAACTGACCCCCATACTACACTAACTGACCCCCATACTACACTAACTGACCCCCATGCTACACTAACTGACTTTCTCTCTCCCCCCCCCCCGGGCCAGTAACAGGACTGTCACGAGGGAGTCTCACTCACCTTCGTGTCTGCCTGGCCTGACAGTCCGGAGGAGGAGAAGACAGCGGCGGCTCACAATGCTTCTCTCCCCCGCGCTATAGCTGCCATGTTTAGTGTCCGGCGCAGCGCTCTGTGATTGGGTGTATGGCGGTCATGTGCGGAGGCGGGACTTCAGGAGCAATCACGGACAGGCCAGCTCTAGCCTCACGTGACCCCCATATGCCCAATTACAGGGCGCCAGACACTGAACATGGCGGTCGGAGCCCGGGGACACAGGAAGATAAAATTAGGAGGAGGCAGCCAGTGACACATACTGGCGCCCCCCTAAATGTCACTCCCAGGGCCACGGCACCCCCCACGCTAGGAGCTCACTCACCTGCCTACTCCCGCTGACTGGCCCGCCCGCACACTTGTCCCTGGGCCCTGACTGGCCTGTTCATTGCACTCATTTCTCGGAGGGGGCAATTGCCCCGTTGCCCCCCCCCTGGATCCGCCCCTGGTCTATAGTTACTTGGTAAAGACTTTGTTCCCTTTTTAAATATAGGCACCACATTGGCCCTACATCAATCCAGTGGTACTATTCCCATCATTAATGAGTCCCTAAAAATTAGAAGCAATGGCTTTGAAATGACAGAGCTTAATTCTTTTAGGATCCGTGAGTGGATGCCATCTGGTCCATGTGCTTTATCCACCTTAAGTCTGTCTAAATATTTTGGACCATATCACTTTTGAGCCATTGTGGCCCCAAAACACCCATGGCCTATGTCCTCCCTGGGAAAAGCAAACCATGGGACCTGCCAAGATTTTCAAGGCTCCAGAGGGAAGTGCAGTGGACAGCACTCGAGTGGGGGTTGGACTACCCGGGACATTATGGACACTATTAAAGACTCACAGGCCAAATGGGAGGAAGACATGGTCTGGGACTTCATGCATGTTCCCACACCCCTGCGGGGACCTCATAATGAGGAGGCTTGGACCTGGTTCCAGGACATTCAGCAGGAATGGCGGCTGGGAAGAGCCATATATAAAGACCAGGTGGTGGTTGTCAGGCCGGACGGCCAACTAGAAGCCACTCTGCTGCTATCAGGGGCGTTGATGGCAGCATCAAGAGACTCCCAAATCCTTATCTTTATTTTATGAAGGGACTAAAGTGAACTGTTCAGCCTGAGAACTGCAGGCCCAACACCATGTTTCCTCTCCAGCAGGGGATGTCCTGTTCCAGAAGAAGAATTTTGGGTGAGGCCTAGCATCATGTTGCTCTACTGACATGGAGGGGCTCCTCCTTCAAGAGACTTATCCTGTGTACAAAGTTTTTCTTTTTGCCAGCAGGATCATAACCCCCTGCTAGCAGGATGTGCAGAAAAATAAAAGTTAGTGTTATGAGTGCATTTCCTCTGTTTTGCAGGTATATTCATGGACAGCTGTCCCCCCTGCTTAAGTGATGGACTTTGAATTTCTTAAAGTTTGCTGGGAAGGCCTCCCTTTAGTGGGAAGTGCTCCAGCTAAAGTATATGCCTTACCTTATGCTTATGTGTTTATTTGCTTGCCACAGGGACCTGTAGTCAGGATGTACATGTAATGTGTATGGTTCTTTGAAAATTGTATATTTTTGATACCACTAATTTAGTTGTAAAACTCCCCCTTCCTTTTTTTCTTATGGAATGCCCTTTTATTTTTGCTCCTGGGAGCAGAAGTAGCAGTGTTTTTGTAAATATTTGTGTAACACCCTCTGGTGTGTGCTACAGTTAGTGTAGGCAAAGATTAAAAATTCTCTCTGAACTAAACTCATATCTCAGAATTTGGTAGATAATCAAAAAGTAAACCAACAGACAATTTCTTATGACTCTTAGTAACTCCATAGTTGAGATCTCTACACTTGAGTTTTTAGACCTGCATACCCATTGCCTAATGAGAAAAAGGCTCAACTTCCCTATTAAATTTCTCTCTTTTATTTTTATATTACGGAGAATACAACAGGACAGGGTCATAGGTACAGTGCCTTGCAAAAGTATTCACCCCCCTGGCATTTTTCGTGTTTTGTTGCCTCACAACCTGGAATTAACATGGATTGTTTGAGGATTTGCATCATTTAATTTACAGAACATGGCCATAACTTTGAAGATTTTTTTTTATTGTGATGCAAACAAAAAATAGGACAAAATAACAGAAAAATAAATGTGCATAACTATTCACCCCCCTAAAGTCAATACTTTGTAGAGCCACCTTTTCTGGCTATCACAGCTCCAAGTCGCTTTGGATAAGTCTCTATGAGCTTGCCACATCTTACCAATGGGATTTTTGCCAATTCCTCCTTGCAAAACTGCTCCAGCTCCTTCAAGTTGGATGGTTTGCTCTTGTCAACAGCAATCTTTAAGTCTGACCACAGATTTTCTATTGGATTGAGGTCTGGGCTTTGACTAGGCCATTCTAACACATTTACATGTTTTCCCTTAAACCACTCAAGTGCTTTAGCAGTGTGTTTGGGGTTATTGTCTTGCTGGAAGGTGAACCTCCGTCCTAGCCTCAAATCACACTCAGAGTGGTACAGGTTTTGCTTAAGAATATGTGTTTAGCACCATTCATCTTTCCCTCAACTCTGATCAGTTTCCCAGTCCCGGCTGAAAAACATCCCCACAGCATGATGCTGCCACCACCATGTTTCACTGTGGGGATGGTGTTCTTTGGGTGATGTGATGTGTTGGGTTTGCGCCAGACATAGCGTTTTCTTTGATGGCCAAAAAGTTCAATTTTAGTTTTATCAGACCAGAGCACCTTCATCCATACATTTTGGGAGTCTCCCATATGCCTTTTTGCAAACTCAAAATGTGCCATTTTGTTTTTTTGCTGAAAGTAATGGTTTTCTTCTGGCCACTCTGCCATAATGCCCAACTCTGTGGAGCGTACCGCTTATTGTCGTCCTATGTACAGATACTCCAGTCTCTGCTGTGGAACTCTGCAGCTCCTCCAGGGTTACCTTAGGTCTCTGTGCTGCCTCTCTGATTAATGATCTCCTTGCCTGGTCCATGAGTTTTGGTGTGCGGCCATCTCTTGGCAGGTTTTCTGTTGTGCCATGTTCTTTCTATTTGGTTATGATAGAATTGATGGTGCTCCTAGGGATCATCAAAGATTTGGATATTTTTTTATAACCTAACCCTGACTTGTACTTCTCAACAACATTGTCCCTTACTTGTTTGGAGAGTTCCTTGGTCTTCATGGCATTGTTTGGTTAGTGGTGCCTCTTGCTTAGGTGTTGCAGCCTCTGGGGCCTTTCAAAAAGGTGTGTATATGTAATGACAGATCATGTGGCACTTAGATTGCACACAGGTGGACATCATTTCACTAATTATGTGACTTCTGAAGGTAATTGGTTGCACCAGAGTTTTTTATGGGCTTCATAACAAAGGGGGTGAATACATACGCACTTGCCAATTATCCGTTTTTTATTCCTGAAAAATAGTTTTGTGCATATATTTTTCTAATTTTACTTCCCCAACTTAGACTATTGTGTTCTGATCCATCACATATAATTCAGATTAAAAAAACATTGAACTAATGGCTGTAATGTAACAAAATAGGTAAAAAGCCAAGGTGGGTGAATACTTTTGCAAGGCACTGTATGTCTATCATGGAGCCTCTAGCAAAATTATTAATTCTTCAGGAGAAGAGTTGCTAACATAGAAATGCTACAAAGACGTCATCCTGAGACACCATCCCAGACATAGCATGCCACACAAGATAAACAAAAAAGGAAAACCCAGGGTCTATATACTATCAGATAAATCATCATTGCCCCCAGTGCAATGTATATAGTATCAGGTAAATACTTAATCTACAAGGGATCACCCACCAGGGGCATCGCTAGGGGGTGGCTTTTGGGGCTATAGCCCCGAATCTGGGGCTAATAGCCCCGAGTCTCTGCAGGGGTCCCCAAAGGGGAGGAGAAGCTCTCTGGGGACCCTTATCTAAGTGGGGGGGCTCTCTGGGGACCCTGATGCAAGGGAGAGACTCTCTAAGGACCCAAATTTAAGGGGGATGCTCTCTGGGGACCCTAATGTAAGGGGGGCTCTCTGGGAACCCTGATGTAAATGGGGGGCCCTCTGGGTACCCTGATGAAAGGGGGAGGCTCTCTGAGGACTCTGATGTAAGGAGGAGGTTCTCTGGGGACCCTGATGTAAGTGGGGGGCTCTCTGGGGATATATACACACACACACACACACGTATATTACTGTATATACAAGCGTATGCCCGCCCAAGCGTATGACTTTCTTTACTAGGCTGCTATGGGCTCTAGCCCCAGATCTTTTGTAGACCTAGCAACTCCCCTGTCACCCACTAACTCCAGTGTGGAATTCCTTGTAGGGCAGACATTTCCTCAAGGTCCCTTTATTTGTGTCTCACCCAATGGCCTTTCTATAACCTGACTTTTGGTGGTTCCCTCTTTTGAGCATTGGCATTTATTTTGCATTGAGGATGGTTCAGCCATCTCCTTTCTTGCCTCCACTTTGAGGTGAAATCAATCGTGCCTTTCAGGGGGCGAATTATGATATATGTTAGGTGGTCAAGTGTGCTGGAACTAACTACATTTTTTAGGAGGCCTTCTTTTGCACTTATGTATAGATTAATTTATTTACCTGATACTGTATGGGCCCTGGGTTTTTCTTTATTTTTTTTGATCTTGTGTGGCATGGTGTCACCGGCTGACATCATGGTAGCATTTCTATGTTAGCACCTCTACTCCTAAAGAAGTGAAATATGCAAAACATCTTTATGTGAAGTGGTGGTGGAGCCCTCTACTATTTTTGACTTAAAGTCGGTTACTTAACAAGCTTGGTATATATTTTTAGTGTATCACATTTTCTAACTTGGTCCACCACCTCTAGCGACATTTTGTGCATAATGCTACTGTGTTTTTAACTTGATTGGTTTTAATCTTCGGTTGTACTTTAATAAAATATTGTGTTTAAATTTATCTGATGTGGTTGTGCCTTAAAAATCCATGAGCTGCGGTTCAATTTTCGTGACCATATATATAGCATGTCTGCTATTACTATAGTCACACCCTTGAACCAGGAGTGGGACCACACTGGAATTCCTCCATAGTAGGTGAAGTAGGATTCCAAAGTGAGTAGGAAACTGAAATAAATTATGGGGTTCAGGAGATATAGGCAGTAAGTCGGTGACTCCGCCAACCAAACTCCAAGTGAAATATCATCCTTGTGCGGTCCTTTAAATCGGCTAGTACAAACAAAGAAGCATTTTGGTGAAGTTTGATGCACTTTGCCCGTTACTGTAAATAAATTACCAATGCACATAAAGGCATTTTTCTCCTCACCCGTTGCTGTGATAGTTACAGGCTGAAAGGTGTGCAGCTCTGCTTTTAGGCCATCTGCTATATTATAGTACTCAAAAGTACATTTAGGCTGAGTAATAATCCCAACTCTGATCTATTTATCATCCACATTCCATTACTGCTGACATCACATAATATGTGATTTAGGTGCTTCTGCTGGGAGTAAGTACATTTTTATATGTGTTGTCAATGTCCACGGCATCCTACCAATCTCAATCAGTCTCAGATGATATCTCTACCACGTGCTTGGTTGTATGGCTGGAGGAAAGGAAATAAAATGGAAGGTCAATTTTTTAAAGGCTCTATTGCCCTGTGATATCTCAGTGTTATATAGTGCTACTGTAACCATACAGAGAGCCATTTAAAGTAGAAGGTTACACAAGAATACTTAGATTTTAGGGCACTGTAAATAAAACTAGATTGCCTTTTTTAAAAATGTTAGGCTGGATTCACATCTATACCTTGTGATAACGTTGTAAAATATGCTTTACCACAATGTATGGAAATGCATGATCCTCATTTGTTCGCCATTTGACACTTGTTAACATGATTTATTTAAATAGGCTGCCAATGGGCAAAAAAAATGGACAAGCACCATTTTTCTGATGCAGAGCACTAAGGTGCAAAGTAGTACATTACTGTGCATTGTGGTCCACTGCATGCTTCACATATGTATAGCGGAGGTGTGTTGCCTTAGTGCACTGGGAATTAACATGCTAATGCGTGTATGGTGCGTTACTGCAACACACCACAGTGGATGGGTGTGAATGGGTCTGGTTGCACTAGAGCAATGATGATGTGTGATAGACATGTGCACTGACAAAAAATTTGTTCGTTTTTGTTTTAGTTTCATTCTTTTTTTTTGCTTTTTTGGGAAATTCAAAAATTCGGAAATTATAAAATTAGAAAATTCGGAAATCTGAAAATTCGGATTTTCTGAGTTTCCGAATTCCGAATTTCCGAATATTCGAATTTTCAAATGTTAAAATTTTCAAATTTCGAATTTCCAAATTTATGAATTTTGAATTTACGAATTTCGAATTTTCAAATTTTGAATTTATGAATTTTCGAATTTTTGAATTCTGAATTTCCGAATTTTCGAATTTTCAAAAGAAAATCAGTAAAATCGAAATAATAACTAACTAATAATAACTAACTAATAAATTATACGTATTGGAATTTTCTTTCAAATTTGGTTGTTTGTAAACGTAACAAATACAAATTTATCTGAAGTTACAAACTATCCGAAATAACAAATGCTGCATCTAAACAAATGGAACGGAACAAATTAATAATAAATAATAATAATGAAAAGGTTTTATTATTATTATTGTTATTTATTATTATTAGATTGTTACATTCCATTCGTTTAGATACGGCATTCGTTATTTCAGATAATTTGTAACTTCGTACTCATTACGTTCACTAACAGCCAAATTTGAAAGGAAATTCCAATACCTATAATTTAATAGTTATTATTAGTTTTTTTTTTTTTATTCAGATTTTTGGAATTTCAAATTTTCAGATTTTCATTCTTTTGAATTTTCAGACTTTCATTCTTATTTTCAGGTTTTCAAATTTCAAAATTTTGGAATCTTCAAATTTCTGAAATTTTGAATTTCTGAATTTTCAAATGTCATAATTTAAAATTTTTGCATTTACCAAATTTCAAATTTCTTAACTTCCAAATTTCCAAAATTTTGAATTTCCGAAATTTTTAATTTTCGAACATTCCAATTTCTGAAATTTTCCAATTTCGGAAATTTCCAATTTCCGAATTTCTAATTTCCGAAATGTTCAATTTCTGAAAATTCCGAATTTCCAAAATTTCGAATTTCCAATTTCCGAAATTCTGAAATTCCAAATTTCTGAAATTTGAAATAAAAAAATTCGGAAATTTCAGAATTAACCAATTTGTCAAAATTTAGTTAAAAAAGGAGAGGGAGGAGAGCGCATGCGCGGGGCTCGCAAAATGGCTGCTTAAGCCAAGAGCTCCGCTCCCTCACGTTACAGCGGCGCCCATAGCACTGTCCAAGGCGCACCTAATGGCACCAAACTAACAGGCAACACCCTCCACAGTCCCGGGCACACCCCCATATGAACAGGGCATTGGCAAAAAGGAACCTGAGGCCACAACTTGAGCTGGCAGGAATGGCCGGCATATCCAAGATGGCCGCCGCAGCACAGCCACAGACACAGGATCTCTGCTCCACAGGCCAGGCGGACTACAAGTCAAAGCAACCCCACACCCCCATACACTTAACACCAGGAAGGCAGATGGGATTCCCTCCAGCCACCACCCCTTCCCCAGCATCCACAGAATCCCTCCTCGAACGCTCTCTAAATGACTTTTCCCTATCACCCTTGGGGCCTAACGCAGTGGGACAAACAGGCTACCCCCCGCATGATACCCTGGCCAGAGACCCTGTCTTTCACATGGACACCCTCTTCCACAAATTCTCAGAGCTACTAGATAGAGGCCTGGCACAAACAGCTGCAAAAATCACAGGGGATCTAAAGGCGTATTTTAACAATTTAGGAGCCCGGATCGACACGATCGAACAAAAAATGGAGGAAACTATAGCTATTACTAATCAAAATTCTAAGCACATCTACACTGTGCAGGAACAACTTGACCTGGCCATGGCTCGCATTGACGACCTCGAAAATAGGTCAAGAAGATACAATATTAGAATCCGTGGACTACCGGAGACAATACTAAATGTTCCAGGACCTGATTAAACACCTGATACCCAACATTCCCCCACACCGCCTTGAGCTGGACAGGGCCCACAGAGCCCTGGGGCCTCCCAGAAAAGATGGCACCTGAGAGATGTTATTGCCAAACCCCATCACTACACTGTGAAAGAGGAAGTAATGAGGCAGGCCATGTCTGCTCACAAAGTGATGTGCCAGGGTCACCAGGTGCAGATCTTTGCGGATCTCTCGCCCTCTACGATCCAGAGGAGGAGATCATTGAAACCTCTACTCCACGCTCTCACCCAGAGAGACATAAAATACAGATGGGCCTTCCCGTTTGCGGTAAGGGGAAACACTACGCCTTCTCCTCCCTCCCAGAAGGCGAGAAACTACTCTTGCACCTGAAGATCATTTCCCAAGAAGCTGAGATGGACACCTCGAATACCGACACGAGCTCCAACAAACAACCGACACCCATCAGCCCTCAATCCCCCTTGTGGACCACAGGAAAAGCGAAGAAGGCCAAAGATAACAACCCATCCTGAAGCAAGTATCCCTTTGGACTGCCTTTCCTACATTCTGGACCTACAGAAAGGACCGGAGGATTAGTTCCCCCACTATAGGGGGTCACTCTAGCTTAATGCCTTGAGGCATCATTAACTGAGTTCTCTGTTTTTTGCCTTCAGTTTTTCTTTTTCTTATTTTATTCTCTTGTTAACAGATTTACCCATAGCAGAGTAAGAACTTCCCAGGACTGCTAAACCTCTCTGGAACGCTAGTTAAACTTTCCCCAACCCTCCCTAAGAAACAGTTTCACCACACTGCTCAAGGTTCCCTGATTGGTCCCCCCAATGGATGCTCTGCAGTGATAGGGAGGGAGATTGGGAGCCTAGAGGATTTTGCATTCCGGGGAGGTTGGAGGCCTTATGCCAGTTAAATTGTATGGACAACGTGTTATGCTGTGGAATTTTTTTTTTCTTCTAGAAGGAACATATTTTTCAAAGGGTGCCCTGTTTCATGACGGAACACCTGCACCTCCACCTAACCCTTAGACACCCGTTGGCCTCTGAGGGTTGGGTTGTCTGAGCCCAGATGGGTCAGACACTACCTGATTTATATTCATGGGACTCGGGGGGTTTCTCCTCCCCCGTACCCCCTCTTTTGTTTCTTGGAGACTTTCTCTTGTCTATCCTATTCTCCCTTCCCCCCTCCTCCCACCCCCTCCTTGCCCACAAAAATGTGCCTAACTACAACTTGTATTTCAGATATAACACATATCTCAAAGGAGGTGTGCACCCAGAACCCAACAAGACAGAGCGGAGACTCCTCCAGAGCTGTCCAGATTTCAACACATCTTCGGGTAAGTGAGGGTTATTTTCACTGCATTCCACCCCTTCTGCTCCATGGCTGATGGCCCAGAAGTTAAACTACACATAGCTACCCACAATGTCCAGGGCCTTAACTCCCCGATTAAGAGGAGGAAGGTTTTGGACTATTACAAGTCTCTCCAGCTTGACATTCTCATGTTACAAGAAACACATTTTCCCTCCAGGTATAGCCCTAAGTTCCTCCACCCCCACTTCCCTCAGTTATTCCTAGCAAGCGCTGACAATAAAACCAAGGGGGTTGCAATCGTCATATCCAAAACCTGCAAATTTGTAAAAATCTCTGACCATGCGGACCCTGAAGGGAGGTTCCTGCTGGTGAAGGGCATGGTGGGGGACCACCTGTACTCCCTGGTCTCCTATGCTCCAAATAGAGGACAAGCCAAATTTTTTGACTCCCTATTGCGCACCCTCGATTCAAAACTGGAAGGGACGATCATCTTTGGTGGAGATTCGAACGTAGCATTCGACCAGGGGTTAGACAAGTCTAAACCCCCGCGGTCTCAACTAACATGCCCCACAAAAGAAAGCCTCAGAATAGCAAAGATGCTGCACGCTCACGGTTTAGCAGAAGCAGACACATGGAGGGAACTCAATCCCACTAAGAGGGACTTCACCCACTACTCGCCCCCCCACAACACAGGCGCCATGAGTGGGTCAAGAAGACTATGGAGACTTAATGAGTCATTGCTTTTTGATCCCATCAGAGTCATAGACATTGAAAAAGCCCAACAAGAGTACTTTGTTGTCAATAAAACAGAGGCAACCTCCCCAGAACTGCTCTGGGCCACGCATAAAGCTTTCATAAGGGGCAAGCTCATTCAGATCTCCACACGGGTCAAACGAGAAAGGCGGGCAGACATAACTCGGCTAGACAGGGAATACGCCGAACTTAAGGCCATACACAAAAAGATCCATCCAAGATCCCTACCACTCTCATTGATAAAGCCAGATGAGATCTCAATGTAGCACTCATGGCCAGGGCCGAAAAGTCCATCCGCTGGAGCGGACATAAATTTTACGAGCAGGCAGACAAAATGGGTCCCCTATTAGCGGCCAGACTATCCCCTCGCATCAAGATTAACACATTGCCCAAGATCAGGTTAGGAGGTCAACCCCCCACAACCAACCCAACCAGGATACTGGAAGCTTTTCAGGGTTTTTACTCTAAATTATATACCAGATCAGCTCCATCCAATGCTGAACTAATCCCTCGGTTCCTGGAGGGCCTTCCCATACACTCCCTGAATGATGCTCACAAACAAAGGATGGAAACACCCATCACAGAAGAGCAGGTATTGGGGGTCATTAAGGATCTCAGAAAGGGGTCTGCTCTGGGACCTAATGGTCTATCCATACCCTACTATAAGTCCTTTGCGAACACTCTAGCACCGCACCTGACCTCCTTCTTTAACTCCAAAACCAACGGAGACCCCCTGGACACCCACCTCAATACAGCTTTTATCACAGTCATACCCAAACCTGACAAAAATCACGAAGATGTTAGTAATTATAGGCCAATCTCCCTCATAAATAACAACTTAAAAGTACTCACCAAAATAATGACTAACAGGTTGGCATCCTTCATTAGTCAATACATACATAAGGATCAGGTGGGATTCATACCCGGACGACAGGGCCCTGATCAAATACGATGGGCAATAGATATAACCTCGATCCTACAAACTAACTGGGAAGGGGGGCCGAACCAATCGGGATTTCTTCTATCTTCTATCCCTAGACCTGCAGAAGGCTTTTGATACGGTCTCCTGGCCATACATCTTCTCTCTTTTTGAGAGATGGGGCTTCGGTGATCGCATTACTCCAAACCAATAGACACGAGAGGTACCAGACAAGGGTGTCCTTTATCCCCTCTTATATTTGTTATAGCCATAGAAACCCTAGCGATCGCGGTTCGATATAATTCTGACATCAAAGGGGTAACCTGTGGGGACCAGACACAAATGCGGGCTATTCGCTGATGACATCCTCCTTTTCCTGACTTCACCCCTCACTACACTCCCCAATCTATATCTAGTGTTAGAAAAATTTTCCAAAATATCTGGACTTCAAGTTAATTTCTCCAAATCCCAAGCTCTCAATGTATCCCTACCTCACCAGTCTCCTCACTAAAACAGTCTTTCAAATGGAGCAACACCTCCATTTGTTACCTAAGCATATCTTTAAAGCGGGGGTTCTCCCACAACGCCAAAAAAAAAATATTAAAAGCCAGCAGCTACAAATACTGCAGCTGCCGACTTTTAATACATGGCCACTTACCTGTCCCAGGGTCCAGCGATGTCGGCAGGGGACGCCGAGAACCCGCTCGGTTCTCAGCAGCTGCCGCCGCCATCCTAGGTGAGGGAATCAGGAAGTGAAGCGTTGCGGCTTCACTTCCCGGTTCCCTACTGTGCATGCGCGAGTCGCGCTGCGCGTCCCAAGTGGTCCCCGCTCTCTCCTGGGAGCTGTGTGTTCCCATGGGAGTCTATGCCGGAAGTGGGTGCAAATACCTGTCTTACCTCCCCCCTGAAAGGTGCCAAATGTGACACCGGAGGGGGGGAGGGTTCCGAAAAGCAGAAGTTCCATTTTTGTGTGGAACTCCGCTTTAATGGCTAAAACAGAAACCCTTTATGCTCAAAATTACCCCCCACTCTTCATGAAATTGGAGGCAGACCTTACTCTCTGGTCAAGGCATGAGCTATCCTGGCTGGGCCGGATCAATTCCATTAAAATGACCTTACTCCCCAGACTCCTCTATTTCTTCCGCTCTCTTCCAGTACCAATCAGGAAAGATCACATCTGAGCGTTCCAGAGTAAAATACTAAAATACATCTGGGGTAAAAAGGGATATCGCATCCCACAAAGCAGCCTATTCCTCCATAGACGCAAGGGAGGGCTAGGTCTCCCAAACTTGCATAAATACTACTTAGCAGCTAGACTAGCCCAACTGTCTACAATTTATTCAAAACCTGACTGGGTTACTATAGAACGACAGGCTACCCCCAACTTCACATTAGATTACTTACATTGGTGCCCTCCTAAATCTAGGCCACCCATCCTTTCACCCACTTTATCCCACTCCTGTGCCTTATGGGACAGCCTCAGGCACTCCCCAGCTCTGGTCTCCATAGGACGCCCTCTCGCACACCTCTTCCACAATCCCGAATTTGCACCCGGACTGGACATTTCAGCATTCAAATGGTGGCTGGATAAGGGGCTATACCGGATAGGACACTTCTTCACCTCTAGCGGACCACTCACTCTCAGTTTTTGTATCAAAAACCTGGAACTCCCTGAATCGGAAAGGTTCCGCTTCTATCAAATTACCTATTTCCTGCACACAATTTGGAAGGAAAAGCCCCTCCCCCCCAAATTCACAGCATACAAACTGTGGTGTGGACAAGCCATGGAGTAGAAGGGAGGTATCTCGGTGATATACTCGGCCCTCACTTGTCCTACTGATAAAACCCCATACATGAAAGCTTGGGAGGCCGATTTCCAATGCTGCAGAGATATGGAGACCTGGCAAGAGGCACTAACCAGATCCTTTAAAGGGATCCAGAACATCTCCCTTATGGAGGCTAGCGTCAAACTAATAACCAGATGGTATCTGACCCCTGCCAGGCTAGCGGTCATTTACCCCTCAGCAAACCCTCTATGCTTCAGAGGATGTCACCACCTGGGCTCCATGGAACACATATGGTGGGAATGCCCCAAAATCTGCACTTTTTGGAGGAAAATTTTCAATATGATTCACAAGGTGATGGCATGCCAGGTCCCCAGATCCCCAGAGGTAACGATTCTCAATGCACACATCCCAGACCTACCTAAGGCATCCGAAACGCTGATCCACTTTATCTTCCTGGGCACCAAAATCACAATCGCCAAAGCCTGGAAACAGCCAAAACCATCATTACAAGCAGTCAAAAGGAAGGTATCGTGGATTATGACCCAAGAAAAACTTTCCAGCATCCGGACTGACACCTCAACAAAATTCCAAAAGATCTGGAAGCCCAGTATGTGGGAATTTCTCTCATACCGGGCGTTCAGGTACGAAACACTTCCTAAACCACCCACAGGCACGTTTCTCTAACTGCCCCGCAATCGGCACACAGCTGAGCCCCCCCTCCCTCCTCATCAGTCATGAGGACTCCCCTCCCCAACCTTTCCCTTCTTACTCTTTCTCCATTGCTTTCTTCTCTTCTTTCTGTCATCTACCTCGCATCAGATTGCTATCTGGCGATACTTCATTATGAAGCTAATATGGTCCCCCTCGTCAGGGGGAATCCCAACCACCTCAACACTCCTGTTGGCTCAGTCCAAATAGGCAGAGGAGATGCATCAGGGGTTGGGGGGAATTTCTCCATCCGGCACAGTCAGATCCTGTCAGGGGTGCCAGGGGGGAGGAACCCTGAAGATCTGGGGCATGGCTTCGAGATTGATACTTTTGAATTTGGGTCTGATTCGTTAGTTGGTTGGCCTTCCCGACCACCCATATTGTTGAGACAGTTATTGTAATATGTTATCGACTGTAACCTTTATGTTTTATGTATCGGGGGGCCTTCCCTCATCAGCACTGCGATATGATGTGACATATCCTGTTTATGCAAATTGAAAATAAAAACATATTGAAAGTAAAAACAAATTCGGAAATAAACGAATTGCACATGTCTAATGTGTGACACACAGTTAATTCATACATATGTAAGAGGGTTGAAAAAAGTGAGTTAGGTACTGTCCCGGACGGGAGGGTAGGAGTTAAAGTTAAAGCTTTCCCATTTTTCTGGGTGCAACCCACTGGTTCTCTGTAATATAAAAGGGACAGGGGTCCATCCCTGAGAGAGCCCGGGATTAGAGAGCTAATAGGTCCAACAGAAAGCCAAGAATGTGTACGTAAAGAAGAGAGAAGGAGAGCAAAACTCGAGATAAGAAGAAGACTGATGCTCACTGCTACCTGGATATAACTTCAGATAAATACAAATTTATCTGAAGTTACGAACTATCCGAAATAACGAATGCTGCATCTAAACAAATGGAATGGAACAAATTAATAATAAATAATAATAATTAAAAGTTTTTATTATTATTATTGTTTATTATTATTAGATTGTTACATTCCATTTGTTTAGATACGGCATTCGTTATTTCGGATCATTTGTAACTTCGAATAAATTCGTACTCGTTACGTTCACTAACAGCCAAATTTGAAAGGAAATTCCAATACCTATAATTTAATAGTTATTATTAGTTAGTTATTATTTCAGATTTTCTGGATTTCGAATTTTCAGATTTTCTAATTTCGAATTTTCGAATTTCCGAAATTTCAAATTTCCGAACTTCTGAATTTCCGAAATTTTGAATTTCCGAACTTTCCAATTTCCAAAATTTTCCAATTTCCAAAATTTCAAATTTCCAATTTTCCAATATCTCAAACTCTTCTTCCCCATCCACCATTATGGCTTCTGGGGGTCCCACTTCACTATCTGGAAAGGGATTCACTACATCAGGCTTTAGTAGCGAGGCATGAAACAGGGTGAATCCTAAATGAGTCAGGAAATTCGAGTTCATAAGCTACTGGATTAATCTTCCTCTTGATCGGGAAGGGCCCCAAATATCTAGGCCCCAGTTTCTTGGAAGGGCAATCCAGTTTCAGGTTTACTGTTGAAAGCCACACACGGTCTCCAGTCTTTAACCACTTGCTTACAGGGCACTTAAACCCCCCTCCTATCCAGACCAATTTTCAGCGCTGATGCACTTTGAATGACAATTGCGCGGTCATACAACACTGTACCCAAATGAAATTTTTATCATTTTTTCACCACAAATAGAGCTTTCTTTTGGTGTTATGTGATCACCTCTGTGGTTTTTACTTTTTGTTAAAAAAATGTAAAAATCTGAATTAAAAAAAAAAAAAATGTATTTTTTTATATTTTGTTAAAAAAAAAATGATGTACGCTGATGAGGTGGCAGTGATGGGCACTGATGGGTGGCAGTGATGGGCAGCACTGGCAGGTGGCACTGATTGGCACTACAGGTGGGCATTGATAGGTGGCACTTGTGGGCATTGATAGGTGGCACTTGTTGGCACTGTTAGGTGGCACTTGTGGGCACTGTTGGGTGGCACTGTGGACACTGTTAGGTGGCACTGTGGGCAGTGTTAGGTGGCACTTTTAGGTGGCACTGATGAGGCAGATGTGCCTCTTCCACTTCGGGACCGCTGTCCCTGACATCTCAGCCAGTGATCGGCTTTTTTTTCTACTTGCGCTGTCAGCGTGAGTAAAAAAAAAAAACGATTACCGATCTTTTGTTTACATCATGTGATCAGCTGTCATTGGCTGACAGCTGATCACATGGTAAGGGGCCAGGACCGGCACCTTACTCGGATCGGTGATCACCCGAGTCTCAGTGACTCGGTGATCACAGTGAGCCCGGCAGGGATCGTGCACAGGGGAGGCCGTCATATGACGGCCTCCCGGGAATGCAGGTCCGCGCTGTGGCCGTCATTCGACTGTAGCGCGGATGTCTAGTGGTTAAGTCCAGTTCACCCCCTTCTTCTCTTATCGAAGAATTTTTTATTACCTTCCTGTGCCTTGGAGATGGTTTCTCTCATCACCTGATTGTTGGTAACAAAGAAGTTTAATCCATCCTGGACAACTAGCAAAGAAGAGTCTGGTACTTGCGTTGGCAAGAAAGAGGGATGAAAACCATAATTGGAGAAGAAGGGTGGCTGGTCTGTGGTAGAGTGGGTGGAATTAATAAATGCAAATTCCGCCAGGGGCAGCAGTGAGGCCCAATCTTCCTGGGTGAAAG